>NW_021623766.1:0-14721 GCF_004785775.1 Grammomys surdaster | reverse complement strand
TAAAATAAAATAAAATAAAATAAAATAAAATAAAATAAAATAAAATAAAATAAAATGAGATAAGACCTTTTAAAAGTGCAGGTCTGTTTATCCCTAGAGGCCAGTAACTTCTGTGTTGACACTAGGGCTGTCTTTCGCTCTCCCCACCATGGTCATTATGACCTTATGCAGATTAGAGACACAGGCTTCTATTTCTAAGCATCCTTCCTATACATCTTACTCCATCCTCTGACAGAGCATCTCCCAAGGTATATTCTTCTATATCATTTTTAGCCAATTTAGAAATATTGATTTATCCCTAAAACAGGATGGAACACACAGCAGAGTGTAACAGCCTCTTCTGAAACTGGTGTGTGGAACCAGCTCCCCACAAACCAGGTCACAACTGTCTTTTACTCTCATGTAACATATGACTCCTATTCTCTGCTACCTCACTGTATCAAAGCCAGAAGCCTTAGAGCTACTTCGTAATATAACTTGTTAACTCCATATAACATAAGAGGAGGGGAAAGAAATGGTTTTAGACCACTTGGGTTAAAAGTTGTCCTTTAACATAATTCAAATGATCATTTTTTAATATTAACAATAGAAACTCATTTATTTTTTTTTACTTCATAATTTGGCATCATAACATTATCTAATTTTCATACTTACTTAGCATGTAAAAGTGTACACTTCATATTATTCCACATTCCCAGGCTTATCTTATAAAAGAAAGCTCTGAATGAGACAATGATGAGTTGCTCTCTGCAGAACTTCCCCATCTGAAGATGTTACCCTAGAATGCTTGTAATTGCATCCCAATAATGTCCCACAGAAATCCTCAAAGCCCTGCAATGAGACCTGAGCCGGAGTTTGCAATATCATTCACTGTATACAGGACAGAGTTAGAACAGGCACGGGAGGATGAGAATTACCTTAACACTAGCTCTTCATGCAGACCCAGTACGTTCGAGCCCAGTACCAGTCTGTCCACCACTGAACAAGGGCTAACAGGTTCTGTGGGTACATGCTCTTGTAGGTTTTATAGGCTACAGGATGTGCCATCATCAAGTGTTTTCATTTACTAGTCACCTGACCCTTTCTGTGCTCCCCCTGCCCATCTTGTGAAGCCCACTCAGTGAAGCCCTGCCCGGCTCTTGCTCATTCTCTACACAGCCAGTGAGGTCTGCTCTCAGTAAGGACTGGCATGAACAAAGCTGGAAGGACTCCTTGAGGTCTGAAGAAATGGCTCCCTCTGAGGTTACCGATTACAAAGCACTTTTTTAGCTGATAATAAACTACTAAGAAGCAAGCTAGGATTTGGGTCATAAAAATCATTTAACAAAACTAAATCATTTGCTTTTAATACAGGTTGAATAACAATGTTCAAAATTTTTCAAGTTTTCTAGCATTCTGAGTTTTCAGATTAAGGTCATGTTAGCATTCCCAAATTTGAAAAATGCCAAAATTTGAAATATTTTTGAACCCAAGCATTTTGGATAAGTAGTAGTCAGTGAGGCTATATCATTTTTCTTTCAATTATCAATGTCCTGAGGCCTTTCCTGATTGAAAATGGCTATTAATCTCTAAGGATAGACTGAGGAAAAGGAGGAAGAGGGAGAGAAGGAAAAAAGATGGAGGAGAAGCAGGAAGGAGTTGTTTAAAATTCTCAGTAATCTGAAGAATAAATCTTCAGTCTTCTAACCATACAGTTCTCATTAAACAAGCATCTTATGCAAGATGACACAAAGAGTATCTTTATAGCATGCAAGTTACATAGGAGAATTTAGCCTATTTCTTTTTAAAGATTTATTTTGATGTTTAAATTTATGCACGTATATGCATGCATGTCCATGGGCATGTATGATATGTATGTGCTGATGCTATCAGAAACCAGAAGAGGGCATCAATCTCTTGGAACTGAGTTGCAGGAGTGAGCTGGTGACATGGATGGGTGCTCAGAGCCCAACCTGGGTCCTCGCCAATAGCCACAAGTGCTCCTAACCTCTCTGCCTCAGCTATAAAACAGTGTTCCAAATCATTTTATTTCACCCTTCTTGACACTCCTGAAAAATGTACTGTGCGGAAAAAGAAGAAAAATGTATTTAAGGCCACTGGCAATTAGATCTTTAGATACAGGTTAAATTTTATCTGGACATCAATTTCCAGACAGAACACAATTGCTCCAGTCTACACAAAGCATCCATGGTTGGAGTTCCACATTTGGCCAAGGCACCAGGACCAGCTTGCTCATCTCAAACCTGCTCCATGCCCAGAGCAGCAGCTTGTGGTTGACAGTACACACTGCATACTTAGCAAGACATATTCAAGGAGGAGCTGGATGGTGAAACGTCTACAACCAGAGCAGCACAAACTCACCGCCTTGTTACTCAAATAACTATCCCCTACCAGTCAAACAGCTGTGACTAATTTGCATAATAACATGTCAGCATCAGTGCAGTCTTTATCTAAGCAACACCACTGACATTTTAATTAAATTGTCCTTTGGAACAAACTGATGTCATTAACCTAATTAAAAAGCCCAAGGAAGGATGAGCTTCAGTGATGCTTTCTGAGGGACAAAGTATCACATTACATATCAGCAAAGTGACCCAATCATTTGGGTATTTTTGTCTTCGGGTTCAAATCCATTTAATTAATAACAATGAAAACAAATTGCCATCAGCCACCCAGCTTATCCATGTTCTGCTTCTTCCTTAGTCATAACCCTGACTCTCAAAAATATAAGCAAGTCAGTAGCTCTGTGACTGCAGTATAACTTCCTGCATTTAACGTCTGAGTGGACAAACATGCCCTGGCCTCAGGCAGCCATGGCAGCCACGGTCCAAGTACCAGAAGGTAAGCTGTCAAAATGCAGGAGTAAGATCTCTGCCTCAGTGAAGGAAGCCACTGGAAAGAAGCAAGAGAGCAAGTGGTCGCCATTTTCCTGGCTCTACCACAGTCACTCAGCCTCCGGAGCTTACATAGACTTTGTTTGCTTCCTGCTACAGTTCACACTTTTCAGTATGTGATTAAAAATAAAAAGGTAGCAATCCCATGAGAACATGAATTGTTTTACTGCACACCCCTGAGAATGTAAACACATTGACCTTGGGTACTGGTCCAAACAAGATGCTTTGCAAATCTATAGAGAAAAGGTATGTGGCAATAAGCTTTAAGAACAGGAAGTATAAAGGTGACTTCAGAAGCAAAATTACAGTTTGCCTGCACATAAGCTTGCTGGTTCCTTAATCATCCAAGCTCTTTACTCCAAATGTCGTATTTTTACTGGGCATAAGAACATCGTACAAAAACAAACTATGAAAGGAAAATTTCCAAGATGGCCCACCCTCGCCTATGAAGCAGAGTACATGCTTTACTATGGTGTCCTTTCTGCACTGGATCTCTGTTTTGTCAAAATATATTTCCCCATGCCCGTCCCAGCAGTGGAGACAGAAAGACCACTAGTTCTCTTTTCCTTTACTCAGTGGAGGAGAGGGGTAGGAATAAGCATGGGTTCAGATCAACAATTATGTGGCTGTTTGTTTCTGTTGTTCCTAATGCCAAATCTTTTTAGCTACACATGTCCCAGGATATGATCAAGATACATAATATTGCACTTAAATACTTCTGTAGGTTATGGGTTTTAGTACTTATAAGATCCCAGGGCAAGATGTGCCTATGTCACTTGGAGACTAAGAAAGCGAGCCACACAACGCAGCAGCAGAAGGTGATGATGGAGAGGAGATACAAAAGCAACCGACTGCATCTCTGCTGCCAGGAACAATTAGTCAGCTTGTTAGCAGAAGAGCCTGAAGAGATTGTTCCAGCAAGTAAGTTCATTAGGGTGTAATTTCTTTAGTGAGCTTTGGCTTAAGGTAAATAAAAAGCCTGAAGGAAGTAATACTCAAGTAATTTTTGTTAAAACCACCACAAGGCTATGACTGGCATTGCCATTTACTGAATCTTCGTATTAGTGTTGTATATAAAAATTTCGTTTTTTAAAAGTTTGTCACAGAGCTGAGGAGGTTTATCCAAGGTCAGATTAACTGCTAATCAGAAACCAATTTTTAGATACACTGGAGCCCATGGCAACCAGGAAATTTAAGAGGAGGCCCTACTTTGCCTGCTGCATTGCAATTGAGATTTAATAATCTATTTGTAGGTCCATTGTAACTCACATTTTCAAGAATTAATTTTTCCTCCTTGAACTAAATTATAATCCTTTAAGTTTAAGCCAAACCACATGGCATTTTATTAAGGGTTCAGGTTGAGTATTTCGATAAAAAGCTAAGTATTAGTAGCCGCCTCTCTGTGTTTGCACAAAAAGGCATGTGGCAAGAATTAATATAGTTAACAGGGGTAACAATGGTTTTCCATAAAAATAACCAAGAAAATACTTTATAGTTCTTAACATTATGAAATGCTGTCAAAGGAGAAAGTGTGTATATGTGTCAGAAAGTGAAAGGTTTATTAATATATTGAGTAGGAGAATAAACGACTTACTTTGCAGCTGTCTTGGTGATCTCATCTGTCAGCATGTCTCTGACCCTGCAATAAAGATGGAAAATAGACATGAGTTTATGTGATACCACGAACTACACCTACAGTCTTATTCATCAGTTTCTAAGAACTCCCAGAAGGCCAATCATATGGCTCAGCAGAGAAAGGCACCCTAGGACCTATGTTTGATCCCTAGGAGCCACATGATGCAAGGAAAAGGATCACGTTCCTACAAGCTTCCCCCGACTTCCACGTGCACACTGTGGCATATGCATACTCATATGCTCTGACACACAAATAAATTATAAACTCAAGAAAGTTAATTTCAAAAGTTCCAGTTAACGCCTCTGGGTCTTAAAAGTACACATGCAGAGCTGGGTTGGGGAGAGGACATTGGTAATGGCTTTATGTCAGAGTCAGCTTTGTCTTCTACTTTGTAAGCTCTCTTAGTAGAGATAGGAAAGGAGGAAATGTAACCCAGAAGGATAGACAGGTGATGCTGAGTCAATGCCATCCCAGTGGAGTGGTGAGTGCACAGGCATCCTTTGTTTGACTCCTCTATGGACTGGATGTTACCTTCCTCTAAGCCTATGTTAAATACACACAAATTGACACTAATTGGAGGTAGAGTCTTCACAGATAGGCTTTGTGCCCACATAGGAACAGGCATGAGGATGGTTCCCCATGCCTACCCCTTTCTGTTTCCCCAGTGTGAGGATACACAGGATATGAGGACTCGCCAGTCATGCTGGTTCCCAAACTCCAGAGCTGGGAGAAAGCTTCTGTTGCTGAAGCCACTCAGCCCACAGTATTTCTGTTACAGTACCCCCAAGTGATACTGCTCTCCCCTTTTTACAGGAGAGTTCACCAAAATACCAATTTATTGTACACAAATTGTATATGGAAATCATTGTATGCATATATAAAATATAACTTCAAATTTTGGTTGTACAATTATACCAAAGTCAAAAGAAGATAACACCCGTGGGCTGGAAGATAGGTATGCTCACTGTAAATATTTAGATTACAAAATCTTTTCCAACAAAGAAATTCTGAAGTACATTAGACAGCACTGTATCAGATTTACATTTTTTAAATTCCTTAAAGATTTATTTTTATGTATGAGTACATGTGTATGTGGGTGTGTATGTGTGTGGGGAGGTGGGGGACGCGGAGAGAAGGGTGGAATGTGTGTGTGTGTGTGTATGAATATGAATGTGTGTATGTGTGCCACATGTGTATGGATGCCCACAGAGGCCAGAATAGGACACTGGGTCCCATTGAAGTAGAATTTCAAGTGTTTGTAAGCTGAGAAGCAAACTTGAGCCCTCTCTGTAAGTGCAGAAAGTGCTCTGAACCACTGCACCATTTCGAGGCTCAGATCCTCAAGATTTTTTATTTGTATAAAATTTTATATTCATAAATATTTGCATGTGACATATAATAAATTTTAGCGAGTCAGCATTCCTGAGAATAAGTCATCACTAAGAGCCAACTTTTTCACATTCTTGTAAATTTCTCTTATAGACCACAAGCATATTTTAAAAAGTACTGCAATGACAGTTTTATCTATAGATTGTTCCCACTTTCTGTGATCTTTTATTGTCCAGTGTGTAATAGTAACAAATGGGGGGGGGCTGTCTATTAACAGGCATGCACAGTCACAACAGAGCCTGGCGGCTGGCTTCTCTGCCTCATTACATTTTCTCTTCTTGTATCATTGCCCTTAGCAAGTGATGATATTGATGATATCCATGATGATATCCATGCTTTTAGGAGAAGAAAAGGCCTCCAGCTGCTACTTACACCACTACTACTCTTATGTAGGAAAACTTTAGTGTAGAATTCACTAATTCCTGTTCATCTCCTCCCACTTCATGTCCATCACTAGTCTGGCTCTTATCCCACAATTTCACCCAAACAGCTCCCTTCATGGTCACAGAAGACTTTCAAGAGTCTAGACGGAACACTCAGTTCTCAATCTCCATCTTCAGTATTTGACACAATGCTGGTCCCCTTCTTGGATCACAATCTGTTCTTGATCCTAGAGAAGCAACACTATCTCGGTTCTCTCTGAGGATTGCTAGTTTTCTGCCTAATTCAGTTCTCTCTGCATCCTCCGCTCGTTTAAATGCTGAAGCAGTCCAGGGTTTGATCCTCTGAAACTCTTTTTTTTTTACAAATTTTCTCCGCCATCATGGTTTTAGCTGTCGCCAATACAACAATGGTTCCAAAACTGCTCCTTATGTCTCCTTAGTATTCCACACTCACACCTACCTGGTACATTTAGTTTCAGATCTCACTGGGTATCTCATATCCCTCAGATGCAGAATCTGATAGCTGGCTTTCTTGGTGGCCATTTTTCCTAGCTTAGTCAGTGGAATTTTCATTTATTCAGTGTTTTATCCCTGACATCCATCATCCATTTAAAACAATAATTCAAACCTATGAAATTATAAATCTATGAACCTGCCTTCAAAACAGATTCAAAATCTATTTACTTCACTCTTCTCTTGCTATTACCTTAGCCAAAGACTCTACCACTGTTGGCCTGAATTGTTGCAGTAGAGTCCACAAAGTATGCCTTCATATTCATAAGACTTGGAGTTCTCCTTCCAAACCAGGAAGGAGATGCCCATATTTAAGTCCACCAATGTTACCCCCTCACAGAGACCTTGTGATCTTCAGGACTGTGTTACATCTTAGTCTCTTCCTTGTTCCTTCCGTGCCATCCTGGCTTCACTTTCTAGCTACACTCCTTTAAACTCACTGTCCATTATAGGGTTTTTCCTCAGCAGCTAGACTGGCTTGCTCCATCACTTCAGGTCTCATTCCAAGGCCACGTTATTAAACAGGCCCTCCAGAGCTCTCTATGGGTGAAAGTAACCCTCAGCTCTTCCCACTCACTGCCCAGTCACTCTCTACTCCTTTTGTCCTAATCAAAATCTATCCTGTTCCATTTGCTTGTTTGCTTGTTTCTTATATGTTTCAATTCAATGATTTATAAGGCTTAGGAAAACAAAAAAAATGCTGTTATTCTATGCTCAGAAGAATGCCTGATACAGAGCAGACAATAAATACATTTGAAATAATACAGAAATGTCTTTTTAAAAAAAAATTGGGACTGTGTTCTAATAAAGTTGCAGAAGAGTTCATTTCAAAATGGTCTATCAGTTGCTTATCAGGTAGATAGAAAAGTCCCCAGGTCTATACTATGCTGAAGAAATATCCAGGACCATCTCTCCTTGATACTCACATTTCTTCAGCTTTGAGTTTTATTAGAGGCTTTATGTCCATAGGTCTATATCGTTAAGAATGCAGTAAATATACCATTACTGTCAAATTATCACTTCTAGGAGACATTAAACTAGATCTCAATACAGTAACAGGGGAGACTGGAGAGATGGCTCAGTGGCTAAGAGCATTGGCTGCTCTTCTGGAAGACCTGGGTTCAGTTCCCAGCACCCATATGAGAGCTCACAGTCATCTGTAACTCCATTTCTAGTTGATCTGATGCTATCTTCTGGTCTCTGTGGACACTGCATGCACATGATATATAAACACACAGGCGAAACACACATACACATTTTACAAAGGAAGTGAAACCAAAATGCTTAATTTCTAATAATAAATCTATTGATTTTTTTTATCAAAAGTCTATGAAATAAAACAATAGAATTAAATATCTAAAGATTTTGTTTTCTACAACCAAGTACCTTTAATTTTGAATAAAGAAATGTGTCAATATAGACAAAGCTATTGAGGTTTTTGGCACTTTGTTTGCCACATCAATATGACAAACTAGTCTTCTCAAACTATATAACAATTTGTATTGCTTTAAATGTGTTAGTACTTCTACATTTCTAGGTAATATAGTAGAAGCACCCTGGGTAGCATCTGTTGAAGAAACTAAAGCCCTGAGGTAGAAAGACTGTCCCAGTCATGAAGATGACTTAGTGAAGAGAAACAATTCTAAACTACATCTGATGTGGAATGACAATGAATTGGGTGGGATAATAGAATTTTTATTCAAAGGAACTAAAACAATCCCTTATAGGAAACAACTTGGAGGGGAACCAAACCATTCCCACATTGCATTAGGAAAAAAATGTACAGACAATTCAATTAGGTCTCTGTGTCCCTGAGTTCCATATCTATAGATTTAACCAACACAGATGAACATATTTGGGCAAAATTGTATCTGGACTCAACATGTATAGACTCTTATCACATTCCCTAATAACACAGCACAAGGATATTCACAGAATTTATAGTGTGTGAGTTGCCAAAGTAATCTAGAGGTGATTTATATGTAGAGGGATGTGCATAAGTTACACGGAAATATTATACTGTGTATATGAGACATGAGCTTCTGCAGCTTTTATTCTACAGAAGATACTGGTACCAGTTCCTCATAGACACTAGGAAATGGGAACGCCTACACACACACATACACACACACACACACACACACACACTTCTGAAAACAGTATTCCTTATCATATCTAGGGAGTCGGTGAAAATAAACCTATGAGGTCTCTTAAGTTCCCTCCGACTCACACTAGGTGATGGAACTGGCACGGAGCAGTTAAGGCATTTACTGCTGTCTTCACTGCCCACGTTCCAGGACAACCGTGTGCTTCAGAATGCCATCCTCTTACCAAAGCCAGGCTGTGCTTCGTTTGTACTGCACCTCCTCAGGCCCTTCCTTGCCATGTTGCAATTGCAGCTCCAGCTCCGCTATCCTTCCCTGCAAACCACACAAGAGGAATCAGCATGGAGACCTGCAGGATGAAAAGTCCTGTGGCCACTGGCCACAAGTACCCTGGTGGCTCAGTAGGCCTTGAAAGAGCTTGAGTGAGGGGAGCACTCGCATCCCTGCTCAGAGAACTTTTGCGTTTCACTAGAGGCAAGCCCTAAAGAGGCTGTGAGCTTGACCAACTCAGTCAACTCAGTGCTGACTTCCAGAATGCCATTCAAAGCAGAGGTGATGCTCATGGGTCCCATTTTAAAGCTCCCTACATGATGATGGTCAGTGACTGACAATTTTACTTATACAGAGATTGAGGTCTGAGCACCACTGTCACAAGAGAAGAGCAGAAAATGAATTAGATGAGAATATAATGCTTACGATGTAGGTATTATGTAAAGAAAAAAGGATAAAAAGTAATCATCAGTGTTACATTTCTACTTCTTACAGAAATAGAGTTCTCAGCCATGGAATAAAAAATAGAACCTTCAAATATTAAACTCCATAGCTTTTACTGTATTGCTATAATCAGGTTTCCTTCCTTTACTCCATTATCCATGATATTATTTAATGTAATTAAAATAGCAGTTTACTGATGGATTCTAACTTGGACACGACCTCAGATTTTATAAAGATTACAAAGTAATACTTAACTATTTTTAAAAGGTTTGGAGGCTGGAGAGATGGTTCAAAGTTTAAAAGCACTAGTGTCCTACCCACCTCCAGAAATTAATATAGGATGTAAACCTTTCAGCCTGTCTCCTAAGCGTAGCCAAGAAGACAGCTCCTCGAACTGATCGAGTTTAATGCTACCAAACCTGTTCAGCACTAGATGGAGGTACGCATAGCGACTGAAACAGAGGACACCTCCAGGATATGAATGCTTGTATAGACAAGGATCTCAATGTGGCTCCAATTCATTTATGATACTTTTTAAAGATTCAAATGCATGAATCCAATCAAGAAACTCATCAGCTGAAGCACACAAGCATTTGTCAAGTAAAAATGGCAAATTTATAGCACACTGCTTAATTTTTAAGTCCTTGCTTTAAAAGAACCTTTCAGTTTCCCATTTTTCATCAATTCTCAATGTAACTGAATGTAAAATCCAAAGGAAAGAGATCCTAAGTGAAAGTAAACAAACATACACATCACTATACCAGCTGAAGAGAATACTAGGCCTACATTATTAAAAATAAAGGACTTTTCATAAATGCATTTCCCTTTACTAGACCAGGGCAGGACAGATGGCTCAGCAGGCAAAGGCACTTGCCACCAATCCTGGACCCACACAGTGGAAGGAGAAAACCATTCCAATAAGTTGTTTTCTTATTTCCACATATGTACTATGACATGCCCCACACACACATCCACAGACAGACAGACGGACAGACAGACACATATATACACACACAGACATACACACTAAATTAATAATATAATAAGTAAATAAATGTTAGACCAACTCGTGTTATTTGTTATTAAAATTAATGATGGTATGAGGCAATTGCATGAGGCTCTGTAATCAGAAGATTCCCAATTAAATTCTATTTCTCTCATTTACCAACTGTTGGCTTTGAACTATTTGCTTTCCTTTCCTACCCTGATTGTTTACCTATAATATCATTATACATGGGCTTAATAATGGACACTTCCCTGTGTACCTGTAAAGATTAATTGACATAGTATATGTTAAGTGTCAGCTACATACAAGTATTCAATAAATACTAGCAGTTATGGAGAAAATAGAGACTTTTGTAAAGTCTGAATTATATCACAACCCTCTTCAACTTAGCCCTTCTTCCCCTAGAGTAACATAAATTCTCAGCTGACTACAGGAATGACTCATTTCCTTCTCCAGGTGTTTGCAGAATTTTGTTCCTTCCTTCATTAATCATAGAGGATACTGCAGTGAATGTAGCTTTCTCCACTGGACAGGGTCTCAGAAGGAAGGGGCATTTTACTTCCTTCTGTGTCCTGCAAGTTGGTTAGGCACCCTGCCCTGTAAGGAGGATCTGTAAATGGCTAAGGGAAGCATGAACACGGAGAAGTCTGTGCTCTGGTTTGTACTCTCATGCCTCTTGACTAGAAACTAATGGTCTGGTGGTGTATAATGAGGTTACAGAAGCATATATACAGGAGAAAGCCATTCCTTCACCCAGGGTCTATTCAAACCATAGGGGTGCCCATACTGGGAAGGATAAAACACAGGGTAAAGTAACAAGCAGCCTGGAAGCAGGAACTCCAGAGGAACAGCCTTGCGGGGACAAATTACAATGAGGACACTCTAAAGCAATGCTGATCAAAGTGTGGGCTGCAGACTAAGTACACTAGAAGGACCTGCCTGCTGTTGATGTGGAGACTCTGTCCCCTTCTCAGTTCTAATGGATCAGAAGCTCTACACTGTTTATTAGCTCCAGGCTAAAATGACTGCACTCCTGCGCTGAGGTTGGAGTCGGAGATGGGAACACAAATGTCCAGACATTCAATCAGCCTTTACCTCCCCATCCATCCCCTGGCTCTCTTCTCTGTGCCCTTATAACGCAGCCATCACTTTTACCTATAACACGATCATTCCCTGCAGTCCATGAATATCTTTTTCTGAGACACGTTACTTAGGTAATCTTAGACCACGCATATACACACCATTCTTCCCCCGCCCCCTTTTTATTGGATATTTTCTTTATTTACATTTCAAATGTTATCCCCTTTCCCACCCCCCGAAACTTTCTATCCCATCCCTCCTCCCCTGCTTCTATGAGGGTGTTCCCCCACCCACCCACCTACTCCCACCTCCCTGTCCTCTCATTCCCCTACACTGGGGCATCAAGCCTTCACAGGACCAAGGGTCTCTCCTTCCACTGATCCTTGACAAGGCCATCTACTGCTACATACGCAGCTGGAGCCATGGGTCCCTCTATGTGTACTCCTTGGTTGGATACACACCATTCTTAACAATGACTTTTCAGTCATTATCCAGTGGGGAGAGGAGGTAAGTACAACATGTACTTAACTAATCTAAAGAACAAGGTAAAATGAGGTGGGCACACGAAAATGGCAGCATCTGAGGCAGGACAGAACAGTGAGTATGAAAGGCAAGGCATTAGGGATACAAGCCGACTTTTAGAAACAAATTTGGAAAAGCAGAAATATAAATGTCTGAGGGAATGGTCAAGAGATAGGGCTAAAGATACAGGCAGGTTCTACATAGAGACAAGATTCTGAGCTCAGTGTGGGAGGCACTCAAGAGCAGATACTCTGGGGCAGTCAAGTTGGGTATTCAGGAGACCAAAACGGGCAGAAGAGAGTCGAGCTTTAGAGGCGGGTTCTGGATGGGACTCAGAAACATAAGAATATGCACTTTTAAATTTAAGTGTAACTGAGAGTGACTTCCGGTCTGGGCCCGAGCATAGAGCAGGTCACAGGTGGCAGCTCTGTACCCAACCCCAGAAAACCGAGAGAAAGAGGGACTCCCAGGAGCTTTAACTCAGGCAGCATCCCAGGTAAAAATGAATCACCTGTGATGTCTGCTGTTAGAAGTTCTAATCCAGATGCTGGCCTCCGAACTTATATTACTCAGACCTTTGAAGGGCCACTGACAAGAACATCAAACAGCTAGAGATTAACATCACTAATCTGAAGAAATCCCTCGTTTCACCATCTGAAGAGACCTCCTAAAATCGCAAAGATACTTATTGGACTTGATTTACTCTAGTACAATAGAAAAGACTGTATACAGCTCTTGACTGTGTACAACCCTCAAAGAAGAAGGTTGCCTTTACATAGACAAGACAAGGAGGGTTAAAGAGAGCATGAAATAGGTAGTGAAGGCCCTAAGAAAAATCAGAGAGAGAAAGAGACAGATGAATGCTGGTACAAGAATTGGTTTTCAGCCTCTCCAAGGTTGTCAACCCTATTTCCTTCCATCTTGGGACCATTATTTGGGTTCTTTTTGCTTTTTTCTGCTGGTCCCTGGCTCTCAAATAGGTGGACTAACTCTGTGATACAACAGATAAATAATTTGGTAGCAAAACCTACTCAGATTCATTATCATAAGTTACCTATGGAGGACCACGAGACTCAAGATGAGGTTGTTACTTTATACAGGGTGTTTCCAAAACCCATCTCCACCCAATCTAAAAGGGGGGACTTCTGCCCCTAGACCAAGCAGAGAGGGGCCACCCAGAACCTCCTCTGACAGGCGATCTGAATTCTTGCTTAGGCTGCGAGGCTAAGCACTGCAAGGGAATATAAATAAAAGATAAAAATATCTATCTTGGTTCCCTGAGGGACAAGCCTGACTGCATAGTTGATGTCAAAAGTATACCCTCTCTAGGAAAAAGACATCGGGATGGGTATGGCCCTCATGCCACACTGGACAACGACAGGGGGACTGGAGCCACTACAAGGTCCACTTCAAATACTGGAGGTCAGGCCTCTATCCCCACCTTCGCAAGTTTAGAATTGCCACAGCCCTTCTATACTTAGAGAAGGGAGGAGATGTCAGGGGCAGCCCTGCTTACACACTGTAGGCCTAAAATCAGCCATAGGCCTAAAATCAGCAATAGGCCTGTCATACATGTATACTAACACCAAGTTTTGGGTCTCAGTGGAAAAACATTGAAACAGATGGCTATAAGATAATGTCAACAGGCAGCTTTTGTGGAAATTTATAAGCCTGAGTAGTCATAGAACTTGTAAATAGGTAGCCTTGGCAGAGAATACCAACTTAGATAAGGACAAGCGAGTCATAAGCAGAGTCATAGTGAATTGTACCCTGAACCTTCACCTAGCCGATACCCGGTTCTGAAGATATCTGTATTCCCCCTGAACACCCACACTCCAGTGTTATTCCCTTCCCCACATCCTGCCTTTCTGTGTTTATAACCCCTGTGTGAATTAATTACGATTTGAGAAAAAAAATGATATCTTAAAAAAAATAAAATAATAAAATAAAATAACTAAAAATAAATAAATAAAAATTAAGTGTAACTATATACATACACCTTACATTTCTTTTATTTAATATGATATTTGCATCAATTCATTGAGACTCCCAGACATTGTATTTGGATCATAGTCACTCCCTGTTCCTCCTCCTTCCTCCCTATTTCATAACTTTGGTTTTGCTTCTAATAATCCAGAGTCCAATTTGCATTGCTGATATACTCATTAGGGTGGGGCCACTGGAGCCTGATCAACCTACAAGGAGCTATACTCTTAGAGAACACTCACTCTCCTCTCCCCAAATGCCATCAACTATCAGCAGCTTTTCAGCAAGGGGTAGGGGATCACGAGCCGCTCCCACCTCCTTGATTTCGTGTGGTCTTGTACAGATGACCACAGCTGCTGTGACTTCACAACTACACTGGTCCTCTCATGATCAGCAGACACAGCTTTACTCTGTTCCTGCCTAGTCTGATTCTTCCCACTCTCTCTTCCTTAAAGTGTGTGTGTGTGTGTGTGTGTGTGTGTGTGTGTGTGTG
>NW_021623765.1:0-14721 GCF_004785775.1 Grammomys surdaster | reverse complement strand
TAAAATAAAATAAAATAAAATAAAATAAAATAAAATAAAATAAAATAAAATAAAATGAGATAAGACCTTTTAAAAGTGCAGGTCTGTTTATCCCTAGAGGCCAGTAACTTCTGTGTTGACACTAGGGCTGTCTTTCGCTCTCCCCACCATGGTCATTATGACCTTATGCAGATTAGAGACACAGGCTTCTATTTCTAAGCATCCTTCCTATACATCTTACTCCATCCTCTGACAGAGCATCTCCCAAGGTATATTCTTCTATATCATTTTTAGCCAATTTAGAAATATTGATTTATCCCTAAAACAGGATGGAACACACAGCAGAGTGTAACAGCCTCTTCTGAAACTGGTGTGTGGAACCAGCTCCCCACAAACCAGGTCACAACTGTCTTTTACTCTCATGTAACATATGACTCCTATTCTCTGCTACCTCACTGTATCAAAGCCAGAAGCCTTAGAGCTACTTCGTAATATAACTTGTTAACTCCATATAACATAAGAGGAGGGGAAAGAAATGGTTTTAGACCACTTGGGTTAAAAGTTGTCCTTTAACATAATTCAAATGATCATTTTTTAATATTAACAATAGAAACTCATTTATTTTTTTTTACTTCATAATTTGGCATCATAACATTATCTAATTTTCATACTTACTTAGCATGTAAAAGTGTACACTTCATATTATTCCACATTCCCAGGCTTATCTTATAAAAGAAAGCTCTGAATGAGACAATGATGAGTTGCTCTCTGCAGAACTTCCCCATCTGAAGATGTTACCCTAGAATGCTTGTAATTGCATCCCAATAATGTCCCACAGAAATCCTCAAAGCCCTGCAATGAGACCTGAGCCGGAGTTTGCAATATCATTCACTGTATACAGGACAGAGTTAGAACAGGCACGGGAGGATGAGAATTACCTTAACACTAGCTCTTCATGCAGACCCAGTACGTTCGAGCCCAGTACCAGTCTGTCCACCACTGAACAAGGGCTAACAGGTTCTGTGGGTACATGCTCTTGTAGGTTTTATAGGCTACAGGATGTGCCATCATCAAGTGTTTTCATTTACTAGTCACCTGACCCTTTCTGTGCTCCCCCTGCCCATCTTGTGAAGCCCACTCAGTGAAGCCCTGCCCGGCTCTTGCTCATTCTCTACACAGCCAGTGAGGTCTGCTCTCAGTAAGGACTGGCATGAACAAAGCTGGAAGGACTCCTTGAGGTCTGAAGAAATGGCTCCCTCTGAGGTTACCGATTACAAAGCACTTTTTTAGCTGATAATAAACTACTAAGAAGCAAGCTAGGATTTGGGTCATAAAAATCATTTAACAAAACTAAATCATTTGCTTTTAATACAGGTTGAATAACAATGTTCAAAATTTTTCAAGTTTTCTAGCATTCTGAGTTTTCAGATTAAGGTCATGTTAGCATTCCCAAATTTGAAAAATGCCAAAATTTGAAATATTTTTGAACCCAAGCATTTTGGATAAGTAGTAGTCAGTGAGGCTATATCATTTTTCTTTCAATTATCAATGTCCTGAGGCCTTTCCTGATTGAAAATGGCTATTAATCTCTAAGGATAGACTGAGGAAAAGGAGGAAGAGGGAGAGAAGGAAAAAAGATGGAGGAGAAGCAGGAAGGAGTTGTTTAAAATTCTCAGTAATCTGAAGAATAAATCTTCAGTCTTCTAACCATACAGTTCTCATTAAACAAGCATCTTATGCAAGATGACACAAAGAGTATCTTTATAGCATGCAAGTTACATAGGAGAATTTAGCCTATTTCTTTTTAAAGATTTATTTTGATGTTTAAATTTATGCACGTATATGCATGCATGTCCATGGGCATGTATGATATGTATGTGCTGATGCTATCAGAAACCAGAAGAGGGCATCAATCTCTTGGAACTGAGTTGCAGGAGTGAGCTGGTGACATGGATGGGTGCTCAGAGCCCAACCTGGGTCCTCGCCAATAGCCACAAGTGCTCCTAACCTCTCTGCCTCAGCTATAAAACAGTGTTCCAAATCATTTTATTTCACCCTTCTTGACACTCCTGAAAAATGTACTGTGCGGAAAAAGAAGAAAAATGTATTTAAGGCCACTGGCAATTAGATCTTTAGATACAGGTTAAATTTTATCTGGACATCAATTTCCAGACAGAACACAATTGCTCCAGTCTACACAAAGCATCCATGGTTGGAGTTCCACATTTGGCCAAGGCACCAGGACCAGCTTGCTCATCTCAAACCTGCTCCATGCCCAGAGCAGCAGCTTGTGGTTGACAGTACACACTGCATACTTAGCAAGACATATTCAAGGAGGAGCTGGATGGTGAAACGTCTACAACCAGAGCAGCACAAACTCACCGCCTTGTTACTCAAATAACTATCCCCTACCAGTCAAACAGCTGTGACTAATTTGCATAA
This sequence comes from Grammomys surdaster, assembly GCF_004785775.1. Lineage (NCBI taxonomy): Eukaryota > Metazoa > Chordata > Mammalia > Rodentia > Muridae > Grammomys > Grammomys surdaster. Next base: position 12,300 of record NW_021623765.1, on the reverse strand, counting down.
TAACATGTCAGCATCAGTGCAGTCTTTATCTAAGCAACACCACTGACATTTTAATTAAATTGTCCTTTGGAACAAACTGATGTCATTAACCTAATTAAAAAGCCCAAGGAAGGATGAGCTTCAGTGATGCTTTCTGAGGGACAAAGTATCACATTACATATCAGCAAAGTGACCCAATCATTTGGGTATTTTTGTCTTCGGGTTCAAATCCATTTAATTAATAACAATGAAAACAAATTGCCATCAGCCACCCAGCTTATCCATGTTCTGCTTCTTCCTTAGTCATAACCCTGACTCTCAAAAATATAAGCAAGTCAGTAGCTCTGTGACTGCAGTATAACTTCCTGCATTTAACGTCTGAGTGGACAAACATGCCCTGGCCTCAGGCAGCCATGGCAGCCACGGTCCAAGTACCAGAAGGTAAGCTGTCAAAATGCAGGAGTAAGATCTCTGCCTCAGTGAAGGAAGCCACTGGAAAGAAGCAAGAGAGCAAGTGGTCGCCATTTTCCTGGCTCTACCACAGTCACTCAGCCTCCGGAGCTTACATAGACTTTGTTTGCTTCCTGCTACAGTTCACACTTTTCAGTATGTGATTAAAAATAAAAAGGTAGCAATCCCATGAGAACATGAATTGTTTTACTGCACACCCCTGAGAATGTAAACACATTGACCTTGGGTACTGGTCCAAACAAGATGCTTTGCAAATCTATAGAGAAAAGGTATGTGGCAATAAGCTTTAAGAACAGGAAGTATAAAGGTGACTTCAGAAGCAAAATTACAGTTTGCCTGCACATAAGCTTGCTGGTTCCTTAATCATCCAAGCTCTTTACTCCAAATGTCGTATTTTTACTGGGCATAAGAACATCGTACAAAAACAAACTATGAAAGGAAAATTTCCAAGATGGCCCACCCTCGCCTATGAAGCAGAGTACATGCTTTACTATGGTGTCCTTTCTGCACTGGATCTCTGTTTTGTCAAAATATATTTCCCCATGCCCGTCCCAGCAGTGGAGACAGAAAGACCACTAGTTCTCTTTTCCTTTACTCAGTGGAGGAGAGGGGTAGGAATAAGCATGGGTTCAGATCAACAATTATGTGGCTGTTTGTTTCTGTTGTTCCTAATGCCAAATCTTTTTAGCTACACATGTCCCAGGATATGATCAAGATACATAATATTGCACTTAAATACTTCTGTAGGTTATGGGTTTTAGTACTTATAAGATCCCAGGGCAAGATGTGCCTATGTCACTTGGAGACTAAGAAAGCGAGCCACACAACGCAGCAGCAGAAGGTGATGATGGAGAGGAGATACAAAAGCAACCGACTGCATCTCTGCTGCCAGGAACAATTAGTCAGCTTGTTAGCAGAAGAGCCTGAAGAGATTGTTCCAGCAAGTAAGTTCATTAGGGTGTAATTTCTTTAGTGAGCTTTGGCTTAAGGTAAATAAAAAGCCTGAAGGAAGTAATACTCAAGTAATTTTTGTTAAAACCACCACAAGGCTATGACTGGCATTGCCATTTACTGAATCTTCGTATTAGTGTTGTATATAAAAATTTCGTTTTTTAAAAGTTTGTCACAGAGCTGAGGAGGTTTATCCAAGGTCAGATTAACTGCTAATCAGAAACCAATTTTTAGATACACTGGAGCCCATGGCAACCAGGAAATTTAAGAGGAGGCCCTACTTTGCCTGCTGCATTGCAATTGAGATTTAATAATCTATTTGTAGGTCCATTGTAACTCACATTTTCAAGAATTAATTTTTCCTCCTTGAACTAAATTATAATCCTTTAAGTTTAAGCCAAACCACATGGCATTTTATTAAGGGTTCAGGTTGAGTATTTCGATAAAAAGCTAAGTATTAGTAGCCGCCTCTCTGTGTTTGCACAAAAAGGCATGTGGCAAGAATTAATATAGTTAACAGGGGTAACAATGGTTTTCCATAAAAATAACCAAGAAAATACTTTATAGTTCTTAACATTATGAAATGCTGTCAAAGGAGAAAGTGTGTATATGTGTCAGAAAGTGAAAGGTTTATTAATATATTGAGTAGGAGAATAAACGACTTACTTTGCAGCTGTCTTGGTGATCTCATCTGTCAGCATGTCTCTGACCCTGCAATAAAGATGGAAAATAGACATGAGTTTATGTGATACCACGAACTACACCTACAGTCTTATTCATCAGTTTCTAAGAACTCCCAGAAGGCCAATCATATGGCTCAGCAGAGAAAGGCACCCTAGGACCTATGTTTGATCCCTAGGAGCCACATGATGCAAGGAAAAGGATCACGTTCCTACAAGCTTCCCCCGACTTCCACGTGCACACTGTGGCATATGCATACTCATATGCTCTGACACACAAATAAATTATAAACTCAAGAAAGTTAATTTCAAAAGTTCCAGTTAACGCCTCTGGGTCTTAAAAGTACACATGCAGAGCTGGGTTGGGGAGAGGACATTGGTAATGGCTTTATGTCAGAGTCAGCTTTGTCTTCTACTTTGTAAGCTCTCTTAGTAGAGATAGGAAAGGAGGAAATGTAACCCAGAAGGATAGACAGGTGATGCTGAGTCAATGCCATCCCAGTGGAGTGGTGAGTGCACAGGCATCCTTTGTTTGACTCCTCTATGGACTGGATGTTACCTTCCTCTAAGCCTATGTTAAATACACACAAATTGACACTAATTGGAGGTAGAGTCTTCACAGATAGGCTTTGTGCCCACATAGGAACAGGCATGAGGATGGTTCCCCATGCCTACCCCTTTCTGTTTCCCCAGTGTGAGGATACACAGGATATGAGGACTCGCCAGTCATGCTGGTTCCCAAACTCCAGAGCTGGGAGAAAGCTTCTGTTGCTGAAGCCACTCAGCCCACAGTATTTCTGTTACAGTACCCCCAAGTGATACTGCTCTCCCCTTTTTACAGGAGAGTTCACCAAAATACCAATTTATTGTACACAAATTGTATATGGAAATCATTGTATGCATATATAAAATATAACTTCAAATTTTGGTTGTACAATTATACCAAAGTCAAAAGAAGATAACACCCGTGGGCTGGAAGATAGGTATGCTCACTGTAAATATTTAGATTACAAAATCTTTTCCAACAAAGAAATTCTGAAGTACATTAGACAGCACTGTATCAGATTTACATTTTTTAAATTCCTTAAAGATTTATTTTTATGTATGAGTACATGTGTATGTGGGTGTGTATGTGTGTGGGGAGGTGGGGGACGCGGAGAGAAGGGTGGAATGTGTGTGTGTGTGTGTATGAATATGAATGTGTGTATGTGTGCCACATGTGTATGGATGCCCACAGAGGCCAGAATAGGACACTGGGTCCCATTGAAGTAGAATTTCAAGTGTTTGTAAGCTGAGAAGCAAACTTGAGCCCTCTCTGTAAGTGCAGAAAGTGCTCTGAACCACTGCACCATTTCGAGGCTCAGATCCTCAAGATTTTTTATTTGTATAAAATTTTATATTCATAAATATTTGCATGTGACATATAATAAATTTTAGCGAGTCAGCATTCCTGAGAATAAGTCATCACTAAGAGCCAACTTTTTCACATTCTTGTAAATTTCTCTTATAGACCACAAGCATATTTTAAAAAGTACTGCAATGACAGTTTTATCTATAGATTGTTCCCACTTTCTGTGATCTTTTATTGTCCAGTGTGTAATAGTAACAAATGGGGGGGGGCTGTCTATTAACAGGCATGCACAGTCACAACAGAGCCTGGCGGCTGGCTTCTCTGCCTCATTACATTTTCTCTTCTTGTATCATTGCCCTTAGCAAGTGATGATATTGATGATATCCATGATGATATCCATGCTTTTAGGAGAAGAAAAGGCCTCCAGCTGCTACTTACACCACTACTACTCTTATGTAGGAAAACTTTAGTGTAGAATTCACTAATTCCTGTTCATCTCCTCCCACTTCATGTCCATCACTAGTCTGGCTCTTATCCCACAATTTCACCCAAACAGCTCCCTTCATGGTCACAGAAGACTTTCAAGAGTCTAGACGGAACACTCAGTTCTCAATCTCCATCTTCAGTATTTGACACAATGCTGGTCCCCTTCTTGGATCACAATCTGTTCTTGATCCTAGAGAAGCAACACTATCTCGGTTCTCTCTGAGGATTGCTAGTTTTCTGCCTAATTCAGTTCTCTCTGCATCCTCCGCTCGTTTAAATGCTGAAGCAGTCCAGGGTTTGATCCTCTGAAACTCTTTTTTTTTTACAAATTTTCTCCGCCATCATGGTTTTAGCTGTCGCCAATACAACAATGGTTCCAAAACTGCTCCTTATGTCTCCTTAGTATTCCACACTCACACCTACCTGGTACATTTAGTTTCAGATCTCACTGGGTATCTCATATCCCTCAGATGCAGAATCTGATAGCTGGCTTTCTTGGTGGCCATTTTTCCTAGCTTAGTCAGTGGAATTTTCATTTATTCAGTGTTTTATCCCTGACATCCATCATCCATTTAAAACAATAATTCAAACCTATGAAATTATAAATCTATGAACCTGCCTTCAAAACAGATTCAAAATCTATTTACTTCACTCTTCTCTTGCTATTACCTTAGCCAAAGACTCTACCACTGTTGGCCTGAATTGTTGCAGTAGAGTCCACAAAGTATGCCTTCATATTCATAAGACTTGGAGTTCTCCTTCCAAACCAGGAAGGAGATGCCCATATTTAAGTCCACCAATGTTACCCCCTCACAGAGACCTTGTGATCTTCAGGACTGTGTTACATCTTAGTCTCTTCCTTGTTCCTTCCGTGCCATCCTGGCTTCACTTTCTAGCTACACTCCTTTAAACTCACTGTCCATTATAGGGTTTTTCCTCAGCAGCTAGACTGGCTTGCTCCATCACTTCAGGTCTCATTCCAAGGCCACGTTATTAAACAGGCCCTCCAGAGCTCTCTATGGGTGAAAGTAACCCTCAGCTCTTCCCACTCACTGCCCAGTCACTCTCTACTCCTTTTGTCCTAATCAAAATCTATCCTGTTCCATTTGCTTGTTTGCTTGTTTCTTATATGTTTCAATTCAATGATTTATAAGGCTTAGGAAAACAAAAAAAATGCTGTTATTCTATGCTCAGAAGAATGCCTGATACAGAGCAGACAATAAATACATTTGAAATAATACAGAAATGTCTTTTTAAAAAAAAATTGGGACTGTGTTCTAATAAAGTTGCAGAAGAGTTCATTTCAAAATGGTCTATCAGTTGCTTATCAGGTAGATAGAAAAGTCCCCAGGTCTATACTATGCTGAAGAAATATCCAGGACCATCTCTCCTTGATACTCACATTTCTTCAGCTTTGAGTTTTATTAGAGGCTTTATGTCCATAGGTCTATATCGTTAAGAATGCAGTAAATATACCATTACTGTCAAATTATCACTTCTAGGAGACATTAAACTAGATCTCAATACAGTAACAGGGGAGACTGGAGAGATGGCTCAGTGGCTAAGAGCATTGGCTGCTCTTCTGGAAGACCTGGGTTCAGTTCCCAGCACCCATATGAGAGCTCACAGTCATCTGTAACTCCATTTCTAGTTGATCTGATGCTATCTTCTGGTCTCTGTGGACACTGCATGCACATGATATATAAACACACAGGCGAAACACACATACACATTTTACAAAGGAAGTGAAACCAAAATGCTTAATTTCTAATAATAAATCTATTGATTTTTTTTATCAAAAGTCTATGAAATAAAACAATAGAATTAAATATCTAAAGATTTTGTTTTCTACAACCAAGTACCTTTAATTTTGAATAAAGAAATGTGTCAATATAGACAAAGCTATTGAGGTTTTTGGCACTTTGTTTGCCACATCAATATGACAAACTAGTCTTCTCAAACTATATAACAATTTGTATTGCTTTAAATGTGTTAGTACTTCTACATTTCTAGGTAATATAGTAGAAGCACCCTGGGTAGCATCTGTTGAAGAAACTAAAGCCCTGAGGTAGAAAGACTGTCCCAGTCATGAAGATGACTTAGTGAAGAGAAACAATTCTAAACTACATCTGATGTGGAATGACAATGAATTGGGTGGGATAATAGAATTTTTATTCAAAGGAACTAAAACAATCCCTTATAGGAAACAACTTGGAGGGGAACCAAACCATTCCCACATTGCATTAGGAAAAAAATGTACAGACAATTCAATTAGGTCTCTGTGTCCCTGAGTTCCATATCTATAGATTTAACCAACACAGATGAACATATTTGGGCAAAATTGTATCTGGACTCAACATGTATAGACTCTTATCACATTCCCTAATAACACAGCACAAGGATATTCACAGAATTTATAGTGTGTGAGTTGCCAAAGTAATCTAGAGGTGATTTATATGTAGAGGGATGTGCATAAGTTACACGGAAATATTATACTGTGTATATGAGACATGAGCTTCTGCAGCTTTTATTCTACAGAAGATACTGGTACCAGTTCCTCATAGACACTAGGAAATGGGAACGCCTACACACACACATACACACACACACACACACACACACACTTCTGAAAACAGTATTCCTTATCATATCTAGGGAGTCGGTGAAAATAAACCTATGAGGTCTCTTAAGTTCCCTCCGACTCACACTAGGTGATGGAACTGGCACGGAGCAGTTAAGGCATTTACTGCTGTCTTCACTGCCCACGTTCCAGGACAACCGTGTGCTTCAGAATGCCATCCTCTTACCAAAGCCAGGCTGTGCTTCGTTTGTACTGCACCTCCTCAGGCCCTTCCTTGCCATGTTGCAATTGCAGCTCCAGCTCCGCTATCCTTCCCTGCAAACCACACAAGAGGAATCAGCATGGAGACCTGCAGGATGAAAAGTCCTGTGGCCACTGGCCACAAGTACCCTGGTGGCTCAGTAGGCCTTGAAAGAGCTTGAGTGAGGGGAGCACTCGCATCCCTGCTCAGAGAACTTTTGCGTTTCACTAGAGGCAAGCCCTAAAGAGGCTGTGAGCTTGACCAACTCAGTCGACTCAGTGCTGACTTCCAGAATGCCATTCAAAGCAGAGGTGATGCTCATGGGTCCCATTTTAAAGCTCCCTACATGATGATGGTCAGTGACTGACAATTTTACTTATACAGAGATTGAGGTCTGAGCACCACTGTCACAAGAGAAGAGCAGAAAATGAATTAGATGAGAATATAATGCTTACGATGTAGGTATTATGTAAAGAAAAAAGGATAAAAAGTAATCATCAGTGTTACATTTCTACTTCTTACAGAAATAGAGTTCTCAGCCATGGAATAAAAAATAGAACCTTCAAATATTAAACTCCATAGCTTTTACTGTATTGCTATAATCAGGTTTCCTTCCTTTACTCCATTATCCATGATATTATTTAATGTAATTAAAATAGCAGTTTACTGATGGATTCTAACTTGGACACGACCTCAGATTTTATAAAGATTACAAAGTAATACTTAACTATTTTTAAAAGGTTTGGAGGCTGGAGAGATGGTTCAAAGTTTAAAAGCACTAGTGTCCTACCCACCTCCAGAAATTAATATAGGATGTAAACCTTTCAGCCTGTCTCCTAAGCGTAGCCAAGAAGACAGCTCCTCGAACTGATCGAGTTTAATGCTACCAAACCTGTTCAGCACTAGATGGAGGTACGCATAGCGACTGAAACAGAGGACACCTCCAGGATATGAATGCTTGTATAGACAAGGATCTCAATGTGGCTCCAATTCATTTATGATACTTTTTAAAGATTCAAATGCATGAATCCAATCAAGAAACTCATCAGCTGAAGCACACAAGCATTTGTCAAGTAAAAATGGCAAATTTATAGCACACTGCTGAATTTTTAAGTCCTTGCTTTAAAAGAACCTTTCAGTTTCCCATTTTTCATCAATTCTCAATGTAACTGAATGTAAAATCCAAAGGAAAGAGATCCTAAGTGAAAGTAAACAAACATACACATCACTATACCAGCTGAAGAGAATACTAGGCCTACATTATTAAAAATAAAGGACTTTTCATAAATGCATTTCCCTTTACTAGACCAGGGCAGGACAGATGGCTCAGCAGGCAAAGGCACTTGCCACCAATCCTGGACCCACACAGTGGAAGGAGAAAACCATTCCAATAAGTTGTTTTCTTATTTCCACATATGTACTATGACATGCCCCACACACACATCCACAGACAGACAGACGGACAGACAGACACATATATACACACACAGACATACACACTAAATTAATAATATAATAAGTAAATAAATGTTAGACCAACTCGTGTTATTTGTTATTAAAATTAATGATGGTATGAGGCAATTGCATGAGGCTCTGTAATCAGAAGATTCCCAATTAAATTCTATTTCTCTCATTTACCAACTGTTGGCTTTGAACTATTTGCTTTCCTTTCCTACCCTGATTGTTTACCTATAATATCATTATACATGGGCTTAATAATGGACACTTCCCTGTGTACCTGTAAAGATTAATTGACATAGTATATGTTAAGTGTCAGCTACATACAAGTATTCAATAAATACTAGCAGTTATGGAGAAAATAGAGACTTTTGTAAAGTCTGAATTATATCACAACCCTCTTCAACTTAGCCCTTCTTCCCCTAGAGTAACATAAATTCTCAGCTGACTACAGGAATGACTCATTTCCTTCTCCAGGTGTTTGCAGAATTTTGTTCCTTCCTTCATTAATCATAGAGGATACTGCAGTGAATGTAGCTTTCTCCACTGGACAGGGTCTCAGAAGGAAGGGGCATTTTACTTCCTTCTGTGTCCTGCAAGTTGGTTAGGCACCCTGCCCTGTAAGGAGGATCTGTAAATGGCTAAGGGAAGCATGAACACGGAGAAGTCTGTGCTCTGGTTTGTACTCTCATGCCTCTTGACTAGAAACTAATGGTCTGGTGGTGTATAATGAGGTTACAGAAGCATATATACAGGAGAAAGCCATTCCTTCACCCAGGGTCTATTCAAACCATAGGGGTGCCCATACTGGGAAGGATAAAACACAGGGTAAAGTAACAAGCAGCCTGGAAGCAGGAACTCCAGAGGAACAGCCTTGCGGGGACAAATTACAATGAGGACACTCTAAAGCAATGCTGATCAAAGTGTGGGCTGCAGACTAAGTACACTAGAAGGACCTGCCTGCTGTTGATGTGGAGACTCTGTCCCCTTCTCAGTTCTAATGGATCAGAAGCTCTACACTGTTTATTAGCTCCAGGCTAAAATGACTGCACTCCTGCGCTGAGGTTGGAGTCGGAGATGGGAACACAAATGTCCAGACATTCAATCAGCCTTTACCTCCCCATCCATCCCCTGGCTCTCTTCTCTGTGCCCTTATAACGCAGCCATCACTTTTACCTATAACACGATCATTCCCTGCAGTCCATGAATATCTTTTTCTGAGACACGTTACTTAGGTAATCTTAGACCACGCATATACACACCATTCTTGGGCCGCGCCCGGGTTGTTGGTTTTTTTGTTTATTTTCATTTCAAATGTTATCCCCTTTCCCATTCCCCGAGACATACTAACCCATCCCTCCTCCCCTGCTTCTATGAGGGTGTTCCCCCACCCACCCACCTACTCCCACCTCCCTGTCCTCTCATTCCCCTACACTGGGGCATCAAGCCTTCACAGGACCAAGGGTCTCTCCTTCCACTGATCCTTGACAAGGCCATCTACTGCTACATACGCAGCTGGAGCCATGGGTCCCTCTATGTGTACTCCTTGGTTGGATACACACCATTCTTAACAATGACTTTTCAGTCATTATCCAGTGGGGAGAGGAGGTAAGTACAACATGTACTTAACTAATCTAAAGAACAAGGTAAAATGAGGTGGGCACACGAAAATGGCAGCATCTGAGGCAGGACAGAACAGTGAGTATGAAAGGCAAGGCATTAGGGATACAAGCCGACTTTTAGAAACAAATTTGGAAAAGCAGAAATATAAATGTCTGAGGGAATGGTCAAGAGATAGGGCTAAAGATACAGGCAGGTTCTACATAGAGACAAGATTCTGAGCTCAGTGTGGGAGGCACTCAAGAGCAGATACTCTGGGGCAGTCAAGTTGGGTATTCAGGAGACCAAAACGGGCAGAAGAGAGTCGAGCTTTAGAGGCGGGTTCTGGATGGGACTCAGAAACATAAGAATATGCACTTTTAAATTTAAGTGTAACTGAGAGTGACTTCCGGTCTGGGCCCGAGCATAGAGCAGGTCACAGGTGGCAGCTCTGTACCCAACCCCAGAAAACCGAGAGAAAGAGGGACTCCCAGGAGCTTTAACTCAGGCAGCATCCCAGGTAAAAATGAATCACCTGTGATGTCTGCTGTTAGAAGTTCTAATCCAGATGCTGGCCTCCGAACTTATATTACTCAGACCTTTGAAGGGCCACTGACAAGAACATCAAACAGCTAGAGATTAACATCACTAATCTGAAGAAATCCCTCGTTTCACCATCTGAAGAGACCTCCTAAAATCGCAAAGATACTTATTGGACTTGATTTACTCTAGTACAATAGAAAAGACTGTATACAGCTCTTGACTGTGTACAACCCTCAAAGAAGAAGGTTGCCTTTACATAGACAAGACAAGGAGGGTTAAAGAGAGCATGAAATAGGTAGTGAAGGCCCTAAGAAAAATCAGAGAGAGAAAGAGACAGATGAATGCTGGTACAAGAATTGGTTTTCAGCCTCTCCAAGGTTGTCAACCCTATTTCCTTCCATCTTGGGACCATTATTTGGGTTCTTTTTGCTTTTTTCTGCTGGTCCCTGGCTCTCAAATAGGTGGACTAACTCTGTGATACAACAGATAAATAATTTGGTAGCAAAACCTACTCAGATTCATTATCATAAGTTACCTATGGAGGACCACGAGACTCAAGATGAGGTTGTTACTTTATACAGGGTGTTTCCAAAACCCATCTCCACCCAATCTAAAAGGGGGGACTTCTGCCCCTAGACCAAGCAGAGAGGGGCCACCCAGAACCTCCTCTGACAGGCGATCTGAATTCTTGCTTAGGCTGCGAGGCTAAGCACTGCAAGGGAATATAAATAAAAGATAAAAATATCTATCTTGGTTCCCTGAGGGACAAGCCTGACTGCATAGTTGATGTCAAAAGTATACCCTCTCTAGGAAAAAGACATCGGGATGGGTATGGCCCTCATGCCACACTGGACAACGACAGGGGGACTGGAGCCACTACAAGGTCCACTTCAAATACTGGAGGTCAGGCCTCTATCCCCACCTTCGCAAGTTTAGAATTGCCACAGCCCTTCTATACTTAGAGAAGGGAGGAGATGTCAGGGGCAGCCCTGCTTACACACTGTAGGCCTAAAATCAGCCATAGGCCTAAAATCAGCAATAGGCCTGTCATACATGTATACTAACACCAAGTTTTGGGTCTCAGTGGAAAAACATTGAAACAGATGGCTATAAGATAATGTCAACAGGCAGCTTTTGTGGAAATTTATAAGCCTGAGTAGTCATAGAACTTGTAAATAGGTAGCCTTGGCAGAGAATACCAACTTAGATAAGGACAAGCGAGTCATAAGCAGAGTCATAGTGAATTGTACCCTGAACCTTCACCTAGCCGATACCCGGTTCTGAAGATATCTGTATTCCCCCTGAACACCCACACTCCAGTGTTATTCCCTTCCCCACATCCTGCCTTTCTGTGTTTATAACCCCTGTGTGAATTAATTACGATTTGAGAAAAAAAATGATATCTTAAAAAAAATAAAATAATAAAATAAAATAACTAAAAATAAATAAATAAAAATTAAGTGTAACTATATACATACACCTTACATTTCTTTTATTTAATATGATATTTGCATCAATTCATTGAGACTCCCAGACATTGTATTTGGATCATAGTCACTCCCTGTTCCTCCTCCTTCCTCCCTATTTCATAACTTTGGTTTTGCTTCTAATAATCCAGAGTCCAATTTGCATTGCTGATATACTCATTAGGGTGGGGCCACTGGAGCCTGATCAACCTACAAGGAGCTATACTCTTAGAGAACACTCACTCTCCTCTCCCCAAATGCCATCAACTATCAGCAGCTTTTCAGCAAGGGGTAGGGGATCACGAGCCGCTCCCACCTCCTTGATTTCGTGTGGTCTTGTACAGATGACCACAGCTGCTGTGACTTCACAACTACACTGGTCCTCTCATGATCAGCAGACACAGCTTTACTCTGTTCCTGCCTAGTCTGATTCTTCCCACTCTCTCTTCCTTAAAGTGTGTGTGTGTGTGTGTGTGTGTGTGTGTGTGTGTGTG
>NW_021623764.1:0-12083 GCF_004785775.1 Grammomys surdaster | reverse complement strand
GAGAGAGAGAGAGAGAGAGAGAGAGAGAGAGAGAGAGAGAGAGAGAGGTGTGTATATATAATCATGACAGAACTGTGGCAAGAAATGGGCAGAAGAGAACAATAGGATTAATTCTGACTTCTGTCAATCCCTTCTGATGCCACAACTGTTTTTTGCAAGCATTAGATACTTCAACAGTATAAGATGGATACTGAGACCATGAAATGAATTGGAAGAAATTAAAGACTTTCTGACTGAGTATTCACACTGCCAGGTAGGGTGGGAAGGGCCTTTTCAGTGTGTCCACCAATAGAAGGAATGAGTCCTCCAGCCCTGGTTTTTCTCGTACTATCCAGGAGCTAAACAATAACCTATGCCACACATCCGGCTGAGAAGGAGGTCCTCGGTTTTCATCCCTTTTCTCTGTTTCCAAATACTTCAACCTTTTCTATGAATTATGTTCCCTATTCACAAATTATCATTAGCTCCTATTTGAGGGCTCAAATAATGCAACCTGAATTTTACCTTTTACTTAAGAACTACAAACTATTCTCAGATTCTCCTGCCATAACTCCATGGATATCTTTGTACTACTAAGCATTCTTGTCAGCCTCAACACACTGACACAAAGAACACTGGATCATTTGGAAAGACAATAGTTTCGATCCATTCTTAATATTGACTTTGAAAAGGGAAAGAATTCTAGAAAAATGTACATGGAAGTGAGCAAATGGAATGTTGAGCTTCAAAAACGAAAGCTACTCATGCCAGGAAACACATCTAAGGAGGTCATCAGGAGAAGACCCAACTAATCCTCCTGTGGCCCTGACCATGCAGAGAGTGGATGCTGGGACTTAGGAATCGCTACATTCCAGCCTTCCAGCCTTCCAGCCTTCCAGCCTGGACTCCCCATGCTTTATGGAATTATACCTCAATCTTACGGTGGTTAAGCATGTGTGCTGTTCTGGCAAAGGGCCTGAGTTCAATTCCGAGCACCTAGGTTTGGCAGTTCACAATGCCTATGACTCCAGCTCCAGGGGATCCAATGCCTTCTCCAAGGGGATCCTTCTGGCCTCTGTGGGCACCAGTATCAATGTGCATATACTCTCACACACATAATTAGAAATAGTAAATCTTTTAAGAAATCAGCTGTAGTTAGGAAACTACTGCTTCTAGAGCACATTTCTCAGACCTTCTCTTCCACCACCTCGTACGTATGCTCAGCTGGCTTGTTTATCATCATTTAAAACATACTCATTGATCTTTCCTATGTCTGTCAATATCATCTATCAATAACCCTGTTAGTGAGGTTTGAAACTTTGGACTTATCTTGGAAGTCTTCTTTGACTCAACAATTTCTGAGATGTCAGTTTGGTATGCTTCCGTCCTCACTGGCCTAGTCCTACTTCTCCCCATGTGACTACGACACACCTATCAGACCTTCAATGCCCTCATATCTCTCCTCGGCCAACCCATCACAAATGATGCTGACTACTCAGAACTTCTTTGCAAAATCTTTAATAGTTCATAAAGTATATTAGGAAAGCACTGTATAGTACTTAACATCTTCTCAGAATCAAACCAACACCATTCACTTAAGAGATAATTGTGCTGCTCAAGAACCTCAATGGATTTCTCCATAATTCTTAGACCTCTGCATGATGAAATCTTATTCTAGATTACACTATAAACCAGTTCCCACATTTGCTCTGCTCGTCACAGGACATATGGACCCACGCATCTCTCCACTTTCCGTGTCCCCTCTTCCTATCATTTCAACATCCTGAGCTGATTTCTCTCACCTCTACAGTTCTACAATACTATGGACATCTGTAACTTCACACAAATCCAAGGCACACAGATCCCATCCTGCTTTTCCTGAGATCCCTTTACAGTGCCTGTAACACTGTTTGTGCACACTCACTGAGTTAAAATTATTTAAGTGTACCACATCCCCTTAACATAAACTAATGTTTGTCATATTAAAATTATGAAATGAAATTTTAAAAATAATCATAAAACTATTGTGTTCAGCTTCTTATTGTAACCCTGGGAATTAAACAGGGAGCCTCACAGGTTATCGGTAGCTAGGTGAGCACTCTATCACTGAGCTATATCCTAAGCCTTCATTCCACTTCTTACTTTGAGATAAGCACTCACTAACTTAACCTAGGCTGCCCTTGACTTATGATTTTCTGCCTCAACTTTTTGAGCTGTTGGGATACAGGTCTGCACAAACAGACCCAACTTGACACTTAACTTTCAGTCATTCTAGAAACACAAAGCTTAAAGAAAAAATTTAGAGACAGGCATAGTGGCATATACTTCTTTTAATCCCAGTACTTGGGAGACAAAGACAGGTGAATCTCTGTGTTTGGAGTCAGCCTGGTCTATTCATGAGTTCCAGGACATCCAGGTATAGAGAGAATTTCTCTCAAGAACAAACAAATAAAAAAAAAAACTGTCTGAGTCAACATAGCTAAACATATAATTATTATTTAAACCTTATTATAGGTACATATCCAAAATACTCTAGTCTAGAAATATTTATTTTCAAATAGTATCCACTAAGTGAAAAGGTTATATTTCACAGGGAGTTTTATGAACTTTATAATCTGAAATTCCATAGCCAACTAGATTATGATTTAGTGCTCCTGAAATACTAGCTCATGGAGACATCCTGTTTAGAAACACAATTTTTAAATATAAGAAAACATTGGGAGAGAACAAAAAAATATGTTTCTCCCCATATGTTTTCCTAATGGAACCACATAACTCACTCTGTTTTCTTGAACAAACAGCATCATGTGAATAAAAATATAATCCTGATTTTTACAGAATTTCATTAACTACTCTAAATCAAATAAGAAAAACTTTTGATGAGGTTATTTGTAAAACTAGAGTAGGACTTGACAGATAAACAGTGTTTTTTTATTAATTTTATGACCCCAACTTCATAAAGCAAGGCAATTTCTCTGCTCACAATTGTCATCAAAACTACCTGCACCTCAGCCGTAGCCACCACCATCACCACCACCTTCACTTCACCTCCTCCTCCATCACCACCACCACCACCACCACCACCACCACCTCCACCACAATAACAAACACAATAAACGAAAATAATAAAGGAATCCACCCCCATACTCATTCCTCTGGTGTTCCCAGAAGAAAAAAGCATTCTCACTTGTTAGAAGCCCTAAAAGACACTCACTGTGTGGCTGTTTATAAGTATGAATAAGACACTTCAACTTTCTGTCATTAGTAATCCCATTGCTATGAAGTAACTATCTGCCATTCCTATCCACTGATAAATAGTAAGAGAAGGGAGGACGTAAGAGGATGCCTTCTTAAAGTGCAAAGCCCTCATCTCCTTGTAAGTAGTTTCCAGACATTCAATCCCCCCCCACCTCTCCCCTCCATCATTGTCTCTCCATCCCATTTCCTATCAGGATAACATTAGCTTGAAAGCTGACAATTCAATTGCATCTCAAGTAACCATTTACTCTGTTATTTAATAGAAGGGGAAACCCAGTTACCATAACAACTCACATCCACATGGTAATTACGGAGTATCTAAAACACAGCAATCCATACTTTTCACAGTATTTGCTAGGGAGAATCTGTAAGAGGCACAGATATAATTTCTTCCCACTATTATTCACAATTTTCATGTAGTTGTTTCATATTGCATAAATGTGAACAATACTCCTGTACCTTTAAAGAAATATTTCTAAGACAAAGGAGCAACCAAAAGAAAAGGTGAGGCTGCACTTCTTACATTTCAAACAAGTGTCTACATAATATCTAACTTGGAAGCAGCCTGGTGGAAACATAACAGAATTAGAAAAGCAAAATTAATTTTTAATTGATAAAAATTAAATAGTTGGTGCTGGAGAGACGATTCAGCTGTTAAAAGTACTGACTGCTCTTCCAGAGGTCTTGAGTTCAACTCCCAGCAATCACATGGTGACTCACAACCATCTCTAACAGGATCTGATATGGCTGAAGACAACTACAGTGTACTCATATACTTTAAATAAATAAATTTTTAAGAAACTTAAATAGTGGTCACTTTACTTAAAAAAGGAGTAGAAGAAGGAGAAGGAGAAGGAGAAGGAGAAGGAGAAGGAGAAGGAGAAGGAGAAGGAGATGAAGAAGAAGAAGAAGAAGAAGAAGAAGAAGAAGAAGAAGAAGAAGAAGAAGAAGAAGAAGACAACAAAACCACCACCAATGATTTTGTTCAAAGTCCAGCTTCCTGTATGGATGAATAAGGTTTCTCTAAAATACAAATGGGAGAGCAGCTCATTACTTAATGCTAAGCATAAACATGGCTGGGTGGCACTGACATGATGAGAAACATATCTGTATCACCAAGAAGGGAGAAAGTAATGAAAGCTGACTACCATTCTTATCCCAGGATAAGCCACCATTGCCCAATTTAGATGAGAATGTCATGTCAAAGTAGGAAATGCCAAAAAATGATGGGACTGTCAGCAAATTTCAGAAAAGAAAACTGCCACTTGCACTCAGCTTCCTTCCAAAGGCAGGAGGTATCAATTAGAGAAGCCTGGAAGATAGGATATGACCACTAGTGGGACCCAATTCAAAAGATCAAAGAGAGGGGGTACATGGTTTTACACAAATCTAAGAGGATAATACTCATGTGGGATTAAGTCTGCTGCAGACATAGATCAGCAATCATTTCAAATGTGTAACAGCGCGATGGAACATCAGGTCCTTTTTGAAAAGCAGGAAAATGAGGGGAAATTTATGAGATGACTTTACATAACTAGTTCACCATGGCATGGGAAATTCTTCGTTTAGCTGACACATCTTTCTTGACAAGTTTTAATAAAGTATTACATATAAAATATATATCAAGTATGAAAAACACTCGTTCCAGTCTGGCACATAAGAAGCGTAACTGAGAAGTTGATGCGCACCATGGCCCTCTGAGACCTGTGAGGGAGTACATCACAGCAAAGTGCGGCTGGAGAGAAAGCAGGCAGCCACAGAGAAGTGCAACTTACTTGAACAGTCCTCAAGAGGCAGACACCTAATGCTAACAAGAACCTCAGTACGAAATCCAAGATTAGACAGAGTCGGGGAAGAATTGGACAATCAAAAGATGAGAAGTTTGAGTCATTAGACCACTACACACCTCTTCTACAACAGAAATGGAAAATGCCTTTGGTGTGTTCAATACACTTGACTCAACTAAGGACAAAATACCTAAGCTTGAGGATGTCTCAAGAGAAATCTTCAAATCTGAAAAGCAAAAGAAAATATCAACAACAACAAAAAAAAAAAGAATGTCCAAGATCTGTGGGAATGGTTACCAAACATGCAGCATGAATAATGATTAACAACAAAGGCCTGGGCATGAAAATGAAATCTCCTGAATCTAGACAGAGACTCGACATTACTGTTGGGCAGGTCAAATCCCTAGAGAGGAGATCACACTTAGGAAGGTAGTACCACCCCTAGGAAGGTGGGCATCACCTTATGCTATGCAGAATAACAGAATCCTACCCCGAGAACAGCATCTTATACAGTACACTCATGCTGCTTCTGAGTTACTCAGAAAAAACAGTGTGACTTTTCCTTTTCCTCTTTCTATTTTTTTTCTAATCGTGCTTCCTCTAACAGACTTTATCAGACAAAGCTTGCTTTTCAGGACACATTTTTCTTTTAAATACCTTTTACATTGAAGAAAGGGATATAGATTGAAAACTCAAAGCTACACAAAGAAAGGAAGAACACCAGAGAGAGCACACAGAAAGGTGAAATGAGATATGACTTTCGTAATTGATCTAACAGTAAGTTTATTCAAAATAATATCATGCTTATGCACACGTGAGATGAATGTTAGCAAGGACACTGTATTTGTTACTTTTACACAGCTGGGAACAGAATCACTGAGGGAACTTAAAAAGAAGGAGTCTGATTTGATCTGAGGGTTTCCTAGCTTTCAGTCTATGGTCCCCGGCTCTGTTGATTCTGGGCCTGAGATAACAAGACAGCAGTGGAGTGACAGGAACATGTGGCAGGAATACATGCAAGAGAAGCCTGCAGACCTCATGGGAGAAAACACTAAAAGTAGTAGTAGTAGTAGCAGCAGCAGCAATAATAATAATAATAATAATAATAATAATAATAATAATAACAAAAACAGCAGCAAAAACTGGGGCCAGCAAGATGGTCCAGAATGCAAACACATTTGCTGCCAAACCTGTCTTGTCGTTGACTCCTGGGCTCTACAGGGTAGAATTAGAGGATCAAGTTGTTCTCTGACCTGCACAAGCTCTGTAGCACATATGCCCCCACATCATGAACAAATAAATACTATAAAAAAATAACTGGAACAGTAATAATTGAAATAAAAACTAAAGGCTGGTTCTTTGAAAAGTTAAATGAAAATAATAAACCTGTAGTAAACCAAACTAGAAAAAAACACAGAGGAAAAAATAGTTACACTGAAATAAAGAAAAGATACAATTCAAGACCCTACAAAAATTAGAAGAGTTAATGAAGAACACTATGTACTAACTCAATGCCCCAAATTAGTAACCTAAAAAAACAGACCAATGCCTTGAAAAGCAAAGTTCCAAAGTTCACAGGAAAAACACATTTTCTGAATAGTCTATACCTTTTAAGAAAAATTATGAACAGTTAATAACCTTTCAGAATAGAAAAACCTCACATGTGCTTATAGCTAACTGCTACTAAACATTTAAGGAAGCGATCATTCTGATTCTCTGTGCTTCTTTTAGGAGACAGAAGCAATACTTCCTCATTCTATTAAGTCAGTGTTACCCAATTTGAAACCAAACACACTGACAAGAAAGCCACAGAACAATATTTCCCATAAACATAAATACAAAACTCCTCAAAAACATGAGCAAAATGAGTCTGACATTGTTTAAAAATATTTATACACCACAATTAGTGGTATTTATCCAGTGAGAGTGGATCAATATTCTAGAATGTATGGGAGAAAGATCACATCAGATCAATATTGCAGAAAGAAGCACTTGAGGAACTCAAGCTTATCATGATAAAAAGAAAACAAACAAAACAAAACCAAAGCAAAGCCAGCCCTTCCAACTAGTTTAACCAAGGTTTAGTCTAAGCTTGACAAGCAAAATCTACACAACACCCCAAGCCAATAGAATCCCATAGAATACACATGGCCAAAACCTGAAAACTTTTTTTTAAAGATCGGAATAAGGCAGAGATGTCAATTCTCAGCAGTTCTTTACAACATCATACCAGAAGTCCTCACTGATGTAATACGATAGAAACAGAAAGTGTAACATATACGGGAAGGAAAGAAAAAAATTGCCTCTGCCACAGAAAACATAGGTATTTACATATAAAATCCGAACCAACTGGCTAAAAGGTCCAGGAATTAGTCACTTCAGCAAGGCTAGTGTATACAAGAATACACAAAACTCAACCAATTTCCCTTGTATCTACAATGAATAAATAAATACTAAGACTCAGTGACATAGTAATATCACCTGAAATAGAATATGTGGGTATAAATATATGGAAATATTTGCAAGATGGAAATACTTACAAGATCAACATGAGAAAAACTATAGACTATGAAAAACTAATGAGTCAAATAAATGGAGAGATATACTAAGCTTATGAATAAGAAGATTCAACCATAACTGTATGCTCCAGTGAGGTTCCAATCAAATCCTAGACTGTTGTTTCAGAAATACCAGCAAACCATTCTAAACCTCATATGATAAAATAAAAAGAATAAGAAGAGGAGGAGGAGGAAGAGGAGGAAGAGGAAGAGAAAGAGGAGAAAGAAGAGGAAGAAAAGGAGGAGGAAGAAGAGGAGGAGGAAGAGGAGAAGGAGAAGAAAGAGGAGGAGGAAGAGGAGGAAGAGGAGGAAGAAGAGGAGGAGGAAGAGGAGGCAGAGACGCTGGAGAGAGGCTGGAGAGATGGCTCAACAGTTAAGAGCACTTACTGCTCTCTCAGAGTTCTGTTCCTACATGGTAGCTCACTGTGGCATGTACCTCCAGTTCCAGGGGACATGATGTCCTCTTCTGCCCTCTGCAGGCTCCTGCACACATGTGGCACACATAAATTCATATAGGCATGCACTCATACACAAAAATAATAAATGAATGGATGAGTAAATGAGTGAACAAATGAATTTTAATAAGCAAAGGAGTCAATGAATCAAAGAAGAGTATGAAGTAAATGTGATTACGGGACCTTAAGCCTTAATATTCAGCTAGAGTTAAGGTAGAAAAACAAATCTCCTTGTGTTTACATAGTAGCAATAAGCAGAAAATCCAACAGAATGAATCCTAGTTGCAAAGCGTAATGGTTAGTAAATTTAACAAAAACACCTACAAGATTTAAAATATGTAAACAAAATGCTAGCCTAACTAAACATAAAGATATACATTGTTCCTGAGTGTAGAGACTCCGTGTTCCTAAGATTTCAGTTTTCTGCCAAGTGGCCTAAGGAATTGATGTATTTATAATCCACCTTAGAGTAGGCATCTGATTTCTTAAAGATATGATTATGTTTATATAGAAAAAGCAAAGAGTCTAGATACCACTTCAATTCAATGTTTGCTACCAGGTAACAATAATTAAGATGTATGATTTCCACATGAAAACACAGCTTATCTACAAACTGACTAATAAAAACACTAAACGTGCTGCCTCTACTCAGTAAAATACTGATCTGCAAAGAAAGGAACACAGAACTAATGTGGGCTACCACACGGACAAACTTCACTTTACCCCACCTGCAAGTAGCCACACCCAATTAACCATGTATTTTGAGTGTATATATAAAATGGGTGGGTTTTACAATATGCAAATTTTACCTCTACTTTAAATATTAATGAATAAAAGTTAAATTTAGCACAAGATAAAAGAAAAATTCTTGTAATCTTGCTCCAGATTTTAAAAAGTCATAAGAAGAAACATGTGTCAACTTAGAGTCTTCAAAATTAAAAGTTTGATTTTCAGAAGAAAGTCTTTTTTTTTTTTTTAAGAAAATGACAGTACTAGGTAAAATTCCATTTTTAACATACATTTAATATCCAGAATATGTTAAAGGCCTTTCCTTAGAAAACAAATTCTCAGGAAAAAAAAAAACGAAAACATCAGACACATCATGAAGAACTAAGGATGACAAACGGGAAAGTGAAAAGATGCAGGATGCCATTCATCAGTGCGGGAATGAACAACCTACCCATGACTGCCGCTGGCAGGGAGGCAGGCGGAGAACTCTTATATCACAGGGCAGCTATAAGCAGACAGCCACTGGGAAACAGTCTACCTGTTTTATATAAATATGTGCAACTACCAAACGCCCCAACAATCTCACTCTTGGTTATTTCTCTACTTAAAGGAAATGGCGTCAGCAAAAAATAGATGTCAACACAAAAATATCTGAGTAATTCAGTGAGGAATCATCATAAAAATGTTTATATGACCACCAAGAACCAGACACAAACCATAGGTCCACTACCCACTAGACTGATAAACAAATGAAATTCTCAGGAAAAACTTCCAGAGAAACAATGCAGAGTTTGAAGAAACTTCTAGAAAAATCCAAAACAGGCTCCATCCAGGAAAAATCAAAACAAAACAAACAGTGACAACAACAAAACAAGGCAGAAGCAAGGGGAAGAGCTAAGCTTCCACTGCCTGGAAGCGGACTGTGATCATCCTGAACTGTACCTTCACTCTGTGATTTCTGCTACTCACTGTCAACCACTGTCTGGTAATTAACTGAAAATCTCATAAAGAAATGGTTTGCAGGCTTGAATTTACACACTGTCCTAAACAGTCTGATAAAACCTTGCACTGTCCCACTAGGGACATAAAGCATTCCTTCAGCCAGTATATCTGTACTGTATGCACAACCTGCCCCTTAGTCCTAGCTCACTCAGAAGCCATAGTAACTTTCAAGGTATTGTTGAGCTTGTATTCAAGTAACCCATGTTTTATTTAATGACGGCTCTAAACCTTAAGAATGGTGGTACTGGTAAATCAGAAATGCCAAAGTAAGCCAAGAAGTGAATAAGTAAAAGCTGAAGACATTATAAAGAAATTTTTAAAAATTCACTTGATATGGTTGCTAAGCTTCTACAGTAACAAACTGAAATTGAATTCCAGGGTTCAATTTCCAGACTCTTCCACTTAGCTGCTTTATGATCTTGAACAAATTAACAGGACCTACCTCAGACCGTGCATGTGGAGATTAAATGAATGAATATACTGTGCTCCTCTGCTTATTATTCTGAGGTCACGTCCTAATAAAACATTACAAACTGAAAATGTCCTAACTTGAGAATACATGTAATTAACCTAGCTTGCCAGGCATCCTAGCTCAGCTACACAGTAGTACACTGCAAAATGCAGCAGCTTTTCCCAGTGGTTGTGTGGCTTGCTGAGCTACAGTTTACTGCCCTTTCGAAGGATCGAGAAAGAACATTGTTCTGTATGTTGCTAGCCCAAGAAAAACGTAAATTCAAAGTATTGTTTCTACTAAAGCCATATAACTTATGGACCATCAAAAAGTCAACATACAGATTACGTCCGTGATGTACATTGCATGTACAGTAGTAGTGATACAGAACTGTTTGAGTATATAAGCTGATTGTAAGTTGCTATTATTGCAACTCTTATTAGTCAACTCTTCAAAACCGTCATTATTTCTGGTTAAACAGTTTAAGAAACTAGTGGACCAGGGACTAAACCACCAACCAAAGAGTATACATGGGCCTGTCCATGGCTCCTGCTACATATGTAGCAGAGGATTGCCTTATCTGCCATCGGTGGGAGAGGAGGTGCTTGGTTCTGTGGAGGCTTGATGTTCCAGAGGAGAGGGATGCTAGAGAGGTGAGGCGGCAGTGAGTGACTGTGTGTGGGAGCACCCTCTAAGAGGAAAAGGGGAGGGGGAAGGGGGATAACATTTGAAATGTAAATAAATAAAATGCTTAATTAAAAAAACTAATGAATCATTCCATCTATGGTGTGTGTATGATGTGTGTGTGTATGTGTGTGTGTGTTTTCCTGTTCACATGTGCATGCCTGTGTATGCATGGAGGCCAGAATAATGTTGGAAACCCAGAGAGCTAGAGTCACAGACAGTCACGAGTTGCATAATGTGGGTACTTGATCTCGAACCCCAGTTAACAATATAGTTAACCTCCACAACAACACAGTTCGGCACTAGGCCACGTGAACTGAGTCTGAACTAAAATCCCATCACAGACTTAACAAAATTCTGTTCAAAAGGCCCTGTAATTGACTCATAAATAAAGCCGCCATTTTCTCATCCCTCTGAGATTTTCTAGGCCCTCTATAACACTACCTACACGTACCTTAATCCAGATACTTCCTCTGTTCGTATGTGGAGCATATCTCATAGCTTCTGATACATTAGCTAAATTTATCATAGCTTCTACTAGCCCACACCTTTTTAAAACTTTGTCTGTTCTGATAACTTTTCATAAAGTTTAAACTTGGATTTGTCCTGAAAATACCTACATGCAGAGTTTAAAATGATTATGGGAGCAAATCTCTTTCTCCATGCTAGCTAAGGAGATGTCTGGGAATAACAGAGACAGAAATGACCTGTTTCCCTCTGCTTTGCTTAAGCATTTTTACCCGAGAGAAACAATACTTCTCCCATAATTCTTTCTCTTAACTTAACTAGACACACTGACTTCAAGACTCTGCGGGAGCCAGCACAATGACCTCATAGGTGAAGGGACTTGCTTGCTGCCAAGACTGACAACCTAAGTTTCATTCTAGAACCCACAAGGTAGAAGAAAGTTACTGTCCAAATCCTATGTGTGTCACAGGCATGCGTATACAAACCAACTAAATAAAACAGTAAAGGAAGGGATCAGAGGGTGCTTAGCACAAGAAAGTGTTAGCTTCAGAATATCAAGACCTGGATTCCATCCCAGAAACCACATGGTGGAAGGAGAAGCCATTTTCTGCAAGTTGTCCTCTGATGTTCACATGCATCATGCATCATAGCATACACATGTATGGTCTCTCTCTCTCTCTCTCTCTCTCTCTCTCTCTCTCTCTCTCTCTCT
>NW_021623763.1:0-24610 GCF_004785775.1 Grammomys surdaster | reverse complement strand
TCTCTCTCTCTCTCTCTCTCTCTCTCTCTCTCTCTCTCTCTCTCTCTCTCTCTCTCTCTCTCGTTCACTCACACACACACACACACCAAGTTTTTAAGAGAAATAAAGAAGTGCTTTTTCTTTACATAAGTTGAAATTCAATCTAAACGATGTATGCTAAACATTGCTAACATAAGTAAACAAGTAAAATCTTTAGAGGCTACACCCTAATAACACTGCTGGGCAATGGGGAATTATCAACTCTCTATTGTAGAAACACAGGACTGAGTATCCTATTTGGCCAGCTATTTTGGAAGCCATTAAAAGCAACCTAGAGCCGGGCAGTAGTGGTGCACGCCATTAATCCCAACACTTGGGAGGCAGAGGCAGGCAGATTTCTGAGTTTGAGGCCAGCCTGGTCTACAGAGTGAGTTCCAGGACAGCCAGGGCTATACAGAGAAACCCTGTCTCGAAAAACCAAAAAAAAAAAAAAAAAAAAAAGCAACTTATACTAATTGTGGCAAAGCAAAAAACTATTCCAAACAAACTCAATGTTCATATACATAAAGGGAAGGGAGGAACTCTGAAACACAAAGAGCTGATGGGGTGTAGAACAGCACCTACTTCATGGAGGAGGGCCAGTGTTGTCTGCTTGAAGTTTCGCCCTCTACTGGCCATTAACCGATTCAGTGGCTTGCCATCTTTGCTCTGATACATGGCAACATCATAGCAAAACAGCATGCCACCTTTCAAAAGAAAGAAATTCAGAATGAGCATTCTCAATGAGAGAAAACTAGAAATTATATTCTCAGTAATCCACACTCAGCCAATTTGGATGAAGACCATAACAATGAAAATATAAATTATTGAGCAAATTACTATTTTTGAATATTGGTATCCAAAGAAGGGAAAAAAATTGGACATAAAAATTAACATTTAAAATATAATTTATTTACAAGTCATTTATAATTAACATTTATCAGTATAAATATCTACAAAAAAAGAAAAATTATAATTTGTATTTATTTCACATTTTACAAACCATTGGTACTATCTATTAAACTTTGTCTAAGTTTCATTAAATAAAAGTATGTGCACATATAATGTCAACTCCTGATAACATAAGGCCCTTAGTCCACGCCCACACATAAACAAGCTGAGCTCACACCTGCATCAGCCAAGTTTTGGTTGGGCCTCTTTTCCCTGCTTTTGTAACTGTGGTTCTCAATGAACTCCCAGCACCAGGTAGGTTCCAAGTCAATCAAAAGCCAAGGAAGCCAGTAAATTAATTTATGGTAACCCCAGGTAACTTGTGGAAATTTGGTTAATTCTGAGCCAACAAAAAGACACATTCAAGGACCAAGATGGCAACATATACAGATGAATATATTTCCAACATGTATTCTTAGTACTGACAGAGAAAAGTGCACACTCTATAAACAAAGCTCAGTAAACTGTTTTATACATGTCTAAGCAGAACCCAGATCAAAAAGCAAGTCATTATGTGCATCTCAGAAGCCTTTGGGCACACCTTCCTGTCATGCATCCAACTCGGCTGGCAGCACCACTTCTAGCAGCCCCTTTGCCTATCACGGTTCTTTTCATGAATGGAGTTAGAGTAGGAAGATGCCTCCACATCTCACTGCCTTCGCCCACCCTCCTTGTTTTGAGAATCATCTTGCTCTTACTGGCGTTGGAGTTTACTCATTCCCTCATCATATTCCTTCATATGAATATGCAACATTTGTGTATTCATTTTACTGAAAGCAGGCATCAAATAGCTCCTGAGTTAAACACTGGGCAAACAGTGCTGCTGTGGACTTATGTCTCTGGTAGCACAAATCAGGTTCAAAGTCTGTAAAAATAAAATCCCAAATGTAGGAATTTGTTCACAATCAATTTTAAAAATATCAGAACTTATATTCGCAACAGCTGTCCTAGTTACTGCGCCGACAGCCTTTGCATGGTGTCCATGCGGGATCGTTCCAAAACCCCCATGCTTAGCAAAATCTATGAATATTCAAGTCCCTTATATAAAATGACATAGAATTTGCATATAATCCAATCCACTTCCTCCTGCATTTCTTATGACCTCTATATTATTTATAAAGAACACAATGCAGATATGAGATGTGGCATAAACAGTTGCTGCACTGCATTGTTTGGGGACTAATTACAAGAAAAGGTCTGCTTATGTTCACAACAACTATAAATAAAAATATGTTTGATCTGAGGTTGGTTGGATCCTCAGGTGTAAAAATCCATGGGAACATAGGAGCAACTGTACTTGGTATTTTCCATGTTTTATCCATTCCACTGGTATGAAATGTTAGTTTCAACCCAGGTTTTTCTTGATGTTAAAGTTGACTATCTTCTTACATGCTCATCGGACATTTGAATACCTCTTTTAATCCTTTCGCACTGTGGGTTTAGTCATTTCCACCTGGTGCCCCTCTCTTCTCCATCTCCTACAGGAACCTCCTTCCCAACAACCATGAAGCCCCTCCTACTTTCCTGCTTCCCTTTTGTATGTGATCCAATGAGTTTAATTACAGTTCTTTGCTCCTGTGGAGGTAGGAGCTTATTCCTGGAGCAAGGGCAACTTATCCGTGGCTACACCACTGAAGAAAATGACCCATCCTCCCTGAGACACTTAGCTGTCATCAACAGTTTGTTCAAGAGCATGGTTGGGAAGGTCACAGACCCAAGGGAGAAACTTAGTACTAGTTTTGCTAAATGGTCCTGTTGTCAACGTGCCTTCTAACTACTCATGCTGCACCCACTGATTGTGCAGAGCCCATCTTTCATTGGAGGAACTTCCTACTGCAGCAAGCAATGGTTAATGCAGAAAACAAGGGATGATGGACTAAGTGTCAACTCAGGAAATCTGTAGTATTGCTATTAAAAAATTTTCATTACTTCACATTCTCAGGTGTCCTTTATCATATATCTACATCATAAATATCTCCAGTATATTTGTCTTTTTTTTAAAATTAGAGCTTTTAGATGTGGGATGATGGTTTAGTCAGTAGTATGCTTGCCACACAAATGTGAGAACATGAACTCGGTATCTAGTACCGACATAAAAGCAAGGTGTGGTGACACATGTTTGGAACCCATGCACTGGGCAGTCAGAGACAGGTAGTTCCCTGGGCCAACTTGTGTGCTGGTCCAGAGAGAGGCACACATTCAGATAATAAGGTAGAGGACCAAGGCAAACACACCCCCCATGTGTAAGGGCATACATGTGCATTCCGACATGTGTGCATACATGGACCACACAGCACAGACAGACATGCATTAAATACAAATAAACACATTAGAGCTTTTCATGATAGAGATCATGGCTTTTCTCCACATCACTGCTACAAATCAGTGACACAGTGACCATGTGTGCATGTTTCACACTGTATTCTTTTGCTCAGCCTGTGTACCATTGCACTAGCACTTAATTACCAATTATTGTGAGTTTGTAATAGTTTTCAACATCTGATAATGCATGTCCTCCTACATTGCTGCTGATGTTCTTCAAGACTGCCTTGGTTTAATTTTGAGTTTTTGTATTTCCACATAGTTTTTGGAATAAGAATGTCAACTGTCAAAAATGTATTGGACTGATTATGATTTACTTAAATCTATATATTAATTTTTAACTTAATTTTTACAATATGCAGCCTTCTAGCCCATAAACATCATCATACAACACTACATTTATTGTTTCTTCAATATTATTTCGGTAGTTGATAAAATACAGGTTATTGATTTGTTTTAGATTCTTAATATATATGATGTTATTATAGGTTTTAAATTTCATTACTTATTCATTATAGTATGTAAAATATACAACTGATTTTATATATGCATTTTTATGTCGGTCTATATGCAGCAAGCTACTGAAAGGAATTCAACTATTAATCCTAATATTTAACCGTGGACTATTTTGGATTGTCTATGAATATAATGATGTCATCTGCAAGTAATGAATGTTTTGTTTCTTTAATCCTTGCAGCTTTAATTTCTTCTCCTCAGCTGACTTCACTAGCCATGGCTTCTGGTACAATGCTGAGTAAGAATGGTGAAAATAGCATTCTTTTTTTTTTTTTTTCACTATCAGAAAGCAAGGCTGTCAGTATTTCAGGATTACCTATAAGTATGTGTTGGTGGTTGCTGGTTGTTCCTTATCAGAAAAAAAGTTTCCATCTACACATAATTTTTAATAAGAGTCTTTTGGGCATGATGAAGTTGTGCTAAATTTTTCAGATTTTTTTCCTACACATGTGAATCTACTTAAAGACTGAACAGCCTTTTAAATTAACATAATGAATTATATTGGCTTTGAAACATTAAATTATTTTTGTCTTATCCTTTATAAGTATTGCTTAAGTCAGCCTCCCTCCCACCCTATCTTTCCACCTGTGCTCACTGGGAAAGGGTGGTGCATAAGTTTCCTGTCTTGTAAACTCATGATCAAGTTCTGGTATTAATATTATGCTGGTCCATTGAAGAATAATTCTTTTTTTCTGTGTTCTTGCTATAGTCTGCATAAATTTAGTCAAGAAGCCACTTGTAGAATGCCTATTAGGTTAAAGAATGAATTTCCTGAGTAAATATCAAATTGTTTATATAACGTATTTCTCCTATCAGTTTTATATTTTAAGGACTTCTATAATTCACCTAAATTTTGAAGATTACTGATTAAAAGTTCTTTGTAGAGCTTCTCTTTGAGAACAGTGTATGGTCTACAGTAACATTTCCTTTCTTCTTCCTCATACGGGCCCTGTCAGCTTTCTGTATCTATTGATTTCATTAAATCTTCACTTTATGAGCATCTTTATGTCTTTGGTCAGATTTTTATGATCTTTTCTTGATTGCTATTCTTTCCTAAGCTCTTTTAAACAGAAGTTTGATTTCCTTTCCTTGTTTCTGACAAGGAAATTGTCCTGACAATTTTTTTTACATTGATACAAGCTAGAATTATTTGTAAAGAGATAGCTCTACTGAGATTCACCAGTAGCCAAGTCTGTAGGGTATTTTCTAATATTAATGATCAATGTGGGAGAGCTCAGCCCACTGTGGGCAGTGCTACCCCTAGGCTGGTAGTCTTGGGTCTAAATAGAAAGCACAATGGTTAAGCCCCAGGAAGCAAGCCAGCATACAGTACCATAGCTGGTCTCTGCCTCAGTTCCTGCCTCCTGGTTCCTGTCCTGAGTTCCTGCTCTAATTTCTCTTGGTCATAGACTATAGACTGTAAAGTTAAATAAACCTTCCCTCCCCAAGTTTGCTTTTGGCCACAGCGTTTTATCACAGCAACAGAAAGCAAAGTAAGACAATTTCCCTCTAAAAACAACTGTGGTAGCTCAGTGGGTAAAAGCAAGAGAACATGAATTTGGATTCTAACACATGCACATACACACACACACACACATACACACACACGCACGCACACACACACACACACACAATCATGACCATTAGTATACATGTAACTTTAACACTGTGGAGATGGAAACATAAGAAAGCCTGGGGCTTGCTAGCTACTAGCACAGATCCAAGTTCAGAGAGAAACTCTGTCTCAAAGGAATTAGGTGGAAAGTAATATATAAAGGCATACTATGTTCTCCATTGTCTTCCACAGACACACACACACAGAGACACACACACACAGACACACACACAGTGTATTTTCATACACATATATCACTTGCTTATACTTATGTACACACACACACACAAACAAGAAGTCACAGAAAACCATTGTAGCTACATCCTACAAACTATTGTATGGTATCTTTATATTGTATCTAATAAAGTATCTTTATTGGTATATTCACTGCATAAAATAATTTACTCCACTGTGTCATTTCTGTGCATGTACATCATGTATTTTGATCATATTAATGCCATCACCTCTTAGCTCCTGCCTCCTCTTCGTACCCTTCCTCTACCTAAATAGTCTTCAACTTTCATGTCCTATTTTTAAAATCTAGATTGCAGACATGCAGTATATCCTTCTTAATCTGACTTATGTTGCTCCGTATAATGATATACAGTTTTCCTGCAAATGACATGATTTTTTTCATCTTCATGGAGGAATAAAATATTGATGTTTATAAACTATGATTTATTATTATTCCCATTATTATTACTGGTGGTGGTTGTAGAGGTGATGTTAATTTATCTGTTGATGGACACAGGCTGATCTGTGAACCATGTCTTAATAAATGTAAAAGTGCAAGTATACTATATTACATTCTAACTTTGATTACTTTTTGTAAAACCAACAAGTGGTACATGGGATCATGTGGTAGTTCTAGTTCTCACCTTCTGGGAAACATCTATACTGACTTCCACAGTGGCTAAACTAATTTACAGTTTCAACAATAGTGTATGAATATCCCTTGTTCTCTATGTCTTTATCCTCATCTCTTGTTTCTTTTCTTGTAATGGCTCTTCTGACTGGGCTGACCTGGAATCTCAATGGAGTCATGATTTACATTTCCCTGACAACTAAGAATATTAAAACTTTTTCCATATATGTGTTAACCACTGGTTGTTCTTTTCTCCAACAAGACCTGACCTCTACCTGAGCCAGCTGCCAATCAAGTCCATAGTTAGAATAGTGAATATGCTCCAAGTGGGGAAAACAGTCTAAAATAATCTTCCCATTTTGGAATTTGAAGCTATCTATTTGTCTTTGCTTCTACATTTTTTGAATTCCTTTTCAATTCAGTTGTTTGTTGTAACTTTTCCAACTCTGTGTAAATGTGAGCATCAGACTAGCAATGTCCTACCATGTAACCTATGACAATTATACATGGAATTACAAGACAGGACGCTAGAAACCTGCACTTCACTATAGTACAGTATTCTTACCTGCCAGGCCAGGTTTCAGTCCTGGTTGCTTGTTTGTTTCATACGTCTTCAATATAAAGTTGGGGATTCCTGCTACAGTCTTCCCTTGGTCTGAGCGGACGCCTCCTTTCAATGCAGAGTGATATATCCCACGGGGCATATTCACCATTTCTTGTCTCACAAGAGATGTAAAGAATTCTTCCAAAGCTAGAAGAAAATAAGAGGAGTTCAAAACCCAAATAAATGAGATACTCCAGAAGAGGTGCGTTCCTTCTTATCCGGCATGCCAGGCATTCAGCTGTTTCAGGTTGAACTTCACCAAGTGAAAAGTCAACCACTGAGTAGCATCTCTTCCATCAATGTTCCCAAACAAAGTGTCACACCGTTCAGGAATTCTTAGTTTTCCTTCTTAGTTCTTGGGATTCATTCTTACTTCTTCATTTCTTATATGTCATCTATTGGTGAGTTCTTGTGGCTCCACCTCCAGAGTCCTTCTTTTACAACGATTCTCAAGAAATCTTGCCTAGTTATTATCTTTACCCTTCCTCAAATATACTAACATAAAAGCTGCATCTTTAGTCTCTTCTTCCTCATGATCACCCTTGAGGCATCCTCTAGCCAGAAGCTGAAGTTGCCCTTTACTTTCTTAATACCATCCAATAGCTTTCAATGCACATACAAACCAAAACAAAAACTATACAGCCTCTGACCCCAAATAAGGAATCATCACGATTATCCCTCTGGCCTCATTTCTGCCATGTCCCAGATAGCCTAAATAGCCCCTTCTGTTCTTCAAAAATATACTCTTGATGTGCTCTAGAGGAACACGAGCTTCCTGGCTGTCTACCTGAAACACATTGCTTCTAGCTTTTCATGGAATGATTCCTCTTGTCCTTTGGATGTTTTTAGGGAGATCTGTTAGAACCAAGCCCATTCTGTAGCAATGTTATCACAAGTATTAAAAACTGTAAAACTCATTCCTTACTTCATTTGTGTACAAAGGAAGCTATGCTAATGAAGCTCACTTTGCTATTTGACATTGTACAAACTACTACAAAACAACATAAAAACGTAGAGTCAGAAGACAGGATGTCAAAAACCAATGGTAAGAGAGTGGGTTCATATTTGAGTGTCATTTCCTCAAGGACCACTAGAGGATGCTCAATACAGAAATAAAAACAAAGCATGAAAGCTAAACTAATCACAGTGGGAAAAACAAAAAAGGAAAACTACTGAACATTCCTCCAGTAGGAAGAGAAAAACAAGGGTCCACCCAGCCACATCCAAATTTGACTAGGAATATTTTCATCTCGAGATCTCCTTTAAATGACCACGATTTAAAAATAAGTGCTCACTGGCACAATAATTAAGTGTCCTTTTATCTTTCTATATAATCTCCTGGATGCAACCAAACTTACCCATACAAAGTAAAGAGAGGGTCTGGGGACATGGCTCAGCTGGCAAAGTACTTGGTAGGGCAGGAGGACATAAATGTGATCCCCAACACCTATATAAGAAGGCAAGTGAGACAGCACACACATGGCCACTCCATCACTAGGGAGTCAGAGACAGAAGATGCCAGCAAATTGCTTACCAGACAGTCTACCTAAATGGCAAGGCCGAGATACAAGCAAAGAATTCTGCCTCAAAAAGTCAGGAAGAGAGCAATTGAAGAAGACAAGCAATGTCAATCTCTGGTGTATACACATACACACACATATATAGACATGTGCATACATCACACACACACAATGTCAATCTCTGGCCTATACACATGTACACACATGCATAGACATGCACATACAATATGCACACACACACTCATACACACACAATGTCAATCTCTAGTCTATACACATGCACACAAATACATAGGCAGGCACACATAAAACAGACACACAATGTCAACTCTGGTCTATATACATGCATGTACATACATAGACATACATATAACACACATACGTTATCAACTGCTAGTCTATACACATGCATGCACATATGTACACATGAACATATACACAAAGTATTAACCTCTGGTCTATTGACACACATACATAATCATGCACATACAACACACACACACAGTACTGGGAACATCTGTTGGGGACAGTTTCTAATGACTCCTCCACACTTACCCTCTACCATTCTCAACACTGTTCTGTAGCCTCCAGAACTAAGCTTTAAGAAATGCATCAAAAGATTGCTCATTGTGTCAACCAATGAAAGGCATTGGCA
This sequence comes from Grammomys surdaster, assembly GCF_004785775.1. Classification (NCBI taxonomy): domain Eukaryota; kingdom Metazoa; phylum Chordata; class Mammalia; order Rodentia; family Muridae; genus Grammomys; species Grammomys surdaster. The sequence goes on along the minus strand of NW_021623763.1, from coordinate 15,544 downwards.
GGAGATCAAAGAGTGAAAACATGGTGAAGTTGGGGAACTTATTTCATAGACACTGTCCAACAGGTTACTACAGGTTACCTACACCCTTATTCAGAAGGCTGTCTCCCCTTAGGCAGCTCTATTTGTGACACACATGTCTTTTACCCTCCCTACACAGGCCAGAAGACCTTAGTTATTCTCTGATGATTCATTATGTCTAATGAATTTCCATAAACTTTGCAAACACAATTATAAAGAACCACTTTATTAAACTTTCTTCAATGATTCCATTGAGCATGAAGCCCTTTTTGTAATGACCTTCATGACTATAACATTTAAACAAATGAATGCTATGTAATCACAGACTATTCCAATTCCTGAACGATGTGGTTCAGGTATGACTGCTCCAAGCTCAGTCTGAGCACAGACTTTTTGAAATGTGTGAGTTATGTGATTGTGAAGACAGGGGAGCTTAGGTAAGAGAGAATGATTTCATGCTTCGTCAGGAAGAACTGTGTTCTGACAAAGGGGACAAGCACATATGTCAAAAGAGAAGATATACTTGCAAGTACACTGTTCTAGCAACAGAAAGCTGTATACTTATCTAGCTCTGTGGTCAATAAAAGCCTCTCAACTCCCTCTTGCAGCTGTGAGGTAAGGATAAGATGCATGCCCCTGAATGGAACCACTACAGAGAACACCATCTTTCCCAAGCAATTGAGCCAGTAACCAGCATTCTTCCTGCTCTCTGCAGCCTTGGCCTTGGCCTATTCCTTAAATACAACCAAGTAAGAATTTAAAAAGATGAAAATCTATACACAACAAGGTGAGCATGTTAACATTGCAGTTATATCTAATGGAATACCATCCAACAACTGAAAAAAATAAAGTTAGCATAGGGAACTAAAGATAAGGATCTTAAACATACTATGTGAAATGAAAAAATAAAAATCTAAGTCTAAAAGTTCACAAACTCAGAGTATCTGGAGAAATCTAAACAAGACTATAGTACAAGCAATTTTAAGCTAGAATTTTAAAAGGCCAGTACTGGGGGCTGGAGAGATGGCTTCATGGTTAAGAATACATACTACTTTTGTAGAAGACCAGAGTTCAATTCCCAGCACCCACATGTCAGCTCACAACTATATGTAACTCCAGTCCCAGGAAATTTGATACCTTCTTCTGTCCTCCATGGGTGCCAGGTGCACACAGACACAATGTACTTATATACATCTAGGCAAAGCACCAACACAGGTAAAATAAAAAAAATAGTTTAAGAAAAGGAATAGTTAAGAAGAAAAGAAAGAAGAAGGAGAAGAAAGAGGAGAAGGAGGAGGAAGAGGAAAAAGAAGAGGAACGAGGAGAAGAAGGAGAAGAAGAAGAAGAAGAAGAAGAAGAAGAAGAGGAGGAGGAGGAGGAGGAGGAGGAGGAGGAGGAGCAGGAGGAGGAGCAGGAGCAGGAGGAGGGAGGGGAAAGGGAGGGGGAGAGAGGGGGGAGGGGAGTGGGAGGAGGAGGAAACGATTCACATGAGAGGCAGGCTATGTTCCCCTTTTCAGAGCAATGACTTTACCACCATCAGTAACTAGTGACTACCATACATCATCCATCCAGTATCCTCCTAGTCTCTGTTCCCATGGCTGCAATCTATGTCCTTGCTGTTTGTCCTTGCTCCATTAATCAGAAAAAGTGAGCACAGAACAATGTAAAACTGTCTTTGGTGATGGTTTGCCAGACATAGTTATGCCTACAAACCCAACTTTACTCCAATAACCAGGTTTCCAAAAACAAATCAAAACAAACAAACAAACAAACAACAACAAAACAACAGTAGAGTGCTGTGGCCATCGAGTACAAACACTAGCACAGAGGTACCAATCCTCAAAGATCTTAGTAGCAACCTTTTCCTCTTCCCTAGGCAGTCATGCCCTCCCTCTGGCCAGAAGGCTGCAGAAATCAGCAAAGGACATAAAGTCATTTTAAAACCCCAAGAGAGCTATTGGCCATGGCTGTTTCAGTATACTGGGGGAATTTGTACATCAAAGCAGTTTCCTACTCCTGCTGGCAATTAACCCTGGAGAGACTAAAGGCTCCCTGGGAACTATGAGATAGGAAGTATGGAGAAGAAAGTAACAGTGAAGGGGTCTTTAAGGCTTGTAAAAAGAAGAAATGAAATCATGGTAACTTTGGCTATGCTTCATTGTTCAATTTGTCCGACTCCAGTGGAGGAGCTGGGGAAGGACTGAAGGAGCTGAAAGGGTTTGAAGCTCCATAGGAAGAACAAGAATATCAACTAACAAGACACTCCCCTCCCCCTACAAGAGCTCCCAGGGACTAAACCACCAACCACATGGAGGGACTCCTATGTGGCAGAGGATGGCCTTATCTGTTATCAATGGGAGGCCCTTAGTCCTGTGGAGGCTTGATGCCACAGCATAGGATAATGCCAGAGCAGTGAGGCAAGAGTGGATAGGTGAGTGGGGGAGCAACCTCATAGAGGCAGGGGTAAGGGGGATGAGAAGGAGGATAACATTTAAAATGTAAATAAATAAAATAACCATTGAAAGAAAGAAAGAAAGAAAGAAAGGAAGGAAGGAAGGAAGGAAGGAAGGAAGGAAGGAAGGAAGGAAGGAAGGAAGGAAAGAGTCAGGGACAGACAGGAGTTCTGTCTACAAATAAAAGATACACACTGGGCTAAATTTCCAGGGAATCTCTACTTGTCTTGAAATCAAGGGGAAAAAAAGATATTAACATTACAAATTACTATAATCACATATAACAATGACTATGTTGAGAAGCTATAACAACATTTCTTTTATTGAACCAGATTTTCAAACCTTAAGTGTTTGCATGTATACATGTTCAAGGCAGAATTTGAACAAAAAAAGCAAAATATTAGCTAACACTGAAGAGCTTCCAATCCTCAAGGATTATCTATGGAAATTTTAAGGAATGTTTAATAACCAGAAGATGAATTTTAAATAATATAAAGTTTTAATCACAGCCCATAACCCATATCTCAGTTATCACAATGGATCATCTATGGAATTTTTAAGAAATTTTTTAATAACCAGGAGATAAATTTTAAATAATATAAAACTTTAATCACGGCCCATAGTCCATATCTCGGCTGTAATCACCTACTGTTTCTTAGGTAAGACTTAGAGGCCGTGAAAGTTTTCTATGTGTGAACACCTCACACATGCACAGCATGCCTCTTAAAGACTAACAGTCTAATACACTTTATATCAAAACCAATGAGCACATAATTTGATCCTTAAAATTATTTAGAAGGAGAAGGAGAAGGAGAAGGAGAAGGAGAAGGAGAAGGAGAAGAAGAGGACGACGACGACATGGGCTCACCATGTAGCCCAGGATGGCCTGGAACTCAACGCATAGACCAGGTAAGCCTCAAATCCAACATGTCTGTCTAAAGTCTAACCCTGGTCTAGCCCATGACCTTCTGCTTCTGCCTCATCAGCACACCCCACCTGTGTGTGTCAGTGAACACATCTTGATCCATTGTTCAAATTAATTAATCTACTTTTGTATAATATACAAGTAATAGAGCCATTAATTTATAGCTCTCAAACTTGTGATTCATATACTTTATAGAAAGAACAAATTGGTCTGGAGAGATGCCTCAGCAGGTAAGAGTTCTTGTTCTTGAAGAGGACCTGAGTTCTATTCCCTGCACCCATGTGGCAGCTCATAATTGTCTGTAATACCTCCCAGAGGCACCAGCCATCCCCATGGCACACAGAGATACATCCAAGCAAAACACTCAAACATATAAAATAACAAAATAAAATATGTAAAAGAAAGAACAGACAAGAGTCTGGCATAACTGTCCCTGAGAGGCTCACTTCACCCAACAGTCAAAGGGAAGAGATGCAGAGACTCTACAAAACAACAGATGGATCTTGAATCATCTTATGGAATAGCTGAGAGAAAGACTGAGGATCCCCAAAGGATTGGGTCTCCACAGGAAGACAGTCACCTAACCCTTGGGTGCCCCCAGAGACTGAATCACCAAAGCGCTAGGGCCCCTGAACATATGTAACAGATGAGCAGGTTAGTCTTCATGAAGGTTCCCCCAAACAACTGGGAGCAGGGACTGCCCCTGAATCCCACCCCCTAAATGGACAGCCTTGACTGGCCTCAGTGGGAGAGGATCTGCCTAGTCCTCGGCAGCAACATGATGTGCTGGGGAGGGCTGGGAGGGAGTTAACACTCACAGGAGGTCTTCTCCTCGAAAGGGGAAAGAAGGGGTACTTGGAGGAGAGGAAAGGCTGATATTGGGTTATAAGAGAATAAATAAATAAATAAATTTAATTTAAAAAAGAAAATAAATTTATAATGATGAAACCACAAGTAAATATCTCAAAACTTGATGTTTTTCACCAGCTTTTAACAAAGAGGCATTAATTAAAGCAGTGGCTTGAAGTTCCACTGTAAATCTGTTTTATACAGTAACCAGCTTTTGAAATGAATTCTAGTTCTCATTGAGAACAATTATATTCAGCTAAATGTTCCTGTCATCTAATGGTTTTATGATGGTTAGAACACCGTATTACCTAAGACTGTCTCTCTAGAACGCACAGGTACACTTAGCATTTCAGCTAGAAAGTATCTATATGAGAGTAAATGACAGCATGTGCACACCAAACAACAAACAAAAAGCTCCCACAATCTACCAGACAGGCAAACCCACTGGAAAATTCCAGGCCTGTGGTTGTCAAATAGGAGTCACCTGGTAAAACCAAAGGCGCAGTGATGGGCAACAGTCTGAGATAGCAAGAACCAGGAATGGAAAGGTCCACAGATTCCTCTTCATCCAGCTCATCAGGAACAGGCATTTCGGGCCTTATCTGAAATAAGTAATGATATGTCAGAGAAAATGAAAACAAGACGTGTAACATGTATTCTTGGTTGACTCTATGTTAAGATTTAAAAATTGTCTTAGACATAATCACTCTTCAATATCAAAAAACAATTTAAATAAAATTTTAAAAATACCTTCATGTAACAGCAGGTGTGGTGGTGCCCAACTTTAATCCCAGCACTTGGGAGACAAAGGCAGATGGATCTCTGCGTGTTCAAGGCCAGTCTAGTCTACATAGTGAATTCTAGGACAGCCACAGAGCTGTCCTAGAATTTTTAAATTTTTAAAAATTGTTATTCCAACTATATCTCTAAGATAAAGTTTCAAATCTTCTAGTGACAAGATTGTGACATTACAAATGCTTTACTTGACATTCTTTGGACTTAGCAATGTTGCTACAGAAAAGAACACTAAAATCAGTAATGAGTAGCTTTGCTTTACCGTGCGTAATTTGCATTTTGAAGTTTTTTTCAGTTGCTTTGTGATTACTTCGCTTTGTGTGAACCAAAATAAGAATGTAAGATTAGCACTATCATATTTTCTATAACATAATGGTAAGGCAATTAATTAAAATTTTAATACTTTCAGTGACACACCATCATAATGTCCATGCAGAGATAATTAACCATTAGGGTATGGAATCAAAATACAGAAAAGTGGTTGCTATAACCATAAAGTGCCAGAACCTAGTCGTTACCATTTGCCTGTCTCCGGGAGTTATTTTTAGAAATAATTAACAATTCCTGCAGACTGCCTTCTTCATGGGTCCCCAAAGCACCATTTCATTAGCAACTGCACTGAGTCAGGAGTCTTCAGAAGGATAAAAGAAAACAGACAGCAAATGCTCCTCTTATGTATAATAATCTGACTCCACTGAAGCCGCTCAGCCATAAGGAGAGTTATCTCCACTACTTGAAGCAACTTAACCTCCTGAGTACTCAAGACAAGACATCATTTAGATTCAACACTGAGAACTTAGCTCTAAGAGGACTAAGCCAGCCACACTTCAGAAATAACAATTGGGCAGACTGCAGACAGGGTATGAGAACATTAGTTTACGATACTACATGATCAGAGATACCCTGGCACAAACAGAACCTTTAGTTCTGTCAGGCAGGGTTTCCCAAGTGTCTCTGGCTTATAGTTGCAATTTTCTAAGTCTACTATGATTGAGAACTGTCTTTGAAATTCTAATCAGTATTAGAGCCTCCTGATTCCTGAAAATTAGATGAATAAGAGAGCTAGCTCGCTGTCACTCTGACGTGCTTCTTGGTTTTAAGCATCAAGAACGTCCGGGAAACCAGTAAAATGATTTCCATAAAGCCCAGGAATTCTAATCCTACGTATATAACAAAAATAGACAAAAGGCTATGCTCATACAAAGATTTATATACAAATGTTCAAGAAGCATTATTCGTTATAGCTCCCAAATATAAGGGCACTCAAATATTCATCAGCTTATGAATTAATAAGCAGACTGAAGTAAATCCATGCAATAGAACATAACTCAATCATGAAAAGCAATAAAATAAAATGTTAAAGAGAAAAGAAATGATAAAGGGGATCAAGGGGTGGCTCAGTGGGTTAAGGCTACAAAGACCTGAGTTTGATCCCTGAGACCCATAAAGTGAAAGAAAAAACTGACTTGTCCTGTGATATCTACACATGTGCCAACAAACATGTGCCCTTCTCTTCCAGATACACCTGATAAATAAATGCATGAAAAACAATGATCAAAAATTAATTTGATGAAATAACAGAAATAACACTGAGAATTTAAAGAATTGATGAAAAAAGAATTGGCCCTCTGAAAGGATAAATAGCATTGACAAAGATGTCACCAAGCAAATCAGAAGAGACAGAAAGAAGAAACTAGGAGACGCAGAGGGAAAGCAATAGATACCACTGAAACCCAGAGAAAGCTTTGAAAAAAATATTCTAATAAATTGAAGAATGTGGAAGAAATACATAAATTTCTACATACATATCATATACAGAAATTAACTAAAGAAGACGAAAAAATGAGATTGACGCCTCAATAAAGAATCTCCCAACAGAGAGTCAACCCCTGATACTATTAATGATACTCTGTTATGCTTGCAGACAGCCTAACTGTCTTCTGAGAGCCTTCATCCAGCAGCTGTTGGAAACAGATGCACTGAACAATAGGTGGAGTTATAAGAGTCCTGTGGAAGAGTGGGTGAAAGGATTAAGGGAGCTGGAGGAGTCAAGTACACCACAAGAAGACCTACAGAGTCAACTATCTTGGGCCCATGAGGGCTCATAGAGACTGAACCATCAACCAAAGAGCATGTGTGGGCTGGACCTAGACCCCCCAACACATTTGTAGCAAATGTATAGCTTGGTCTTCATGTAGGTCCCTTACCAATTGGAGCTGGGGCTGTCTCTGACACTGTTACACGCCTTTGGCTCCCTTTCCCCTAGTTAGACTGCCCTGCCTGGCTTCAGTGGTAAAGGATGCTTCTAGTCCAGCTGTGATTTGATGTTCCAGGGTGAGTTGGTACCCATGGTGTGGGGTGTCTAAGGATAAGGGCATGGAAGAATGGGGGTAGGGTGTGAGGAGAGGAGGGAGAAGGGCTGCAATCAGGCTGTACGATGAATTTAAAAAAGGAATCTCCCAACAAAGGAACCTCCAGGACTGGAGTGATTCATTTTCTTTTAAATAGCACCAATACTTCTTAAACTACTCCACAAAACAGAAAAAGACTGTTTGCAAACTCATGATATGAAGATAGCATTAAATTGATACCAAAACCAGATAAGAAAACAAGAAAAACAATAATAAGCCAATTTCCTTGGTAACCATAAATGTAAAACACATCTATAAAACACCTGCAATCTAATTCAATACACCAAAGGGATTAAACATTATAACGAAACTCTATGACCAAGCTGGGTTCACAGGAATACAGGGTGGTTCAAAACATTCTGTTCACATAAAAAATAATTCAACACATAAAAATATAGTAAACAGGGGCTGGAGATCACCTGTTGCCCTGGAAGACCCAGATTTGATCCCCAAAACACATCCAGTGGCTCACATCCATCTGTAACCCCATTTCCAGGGAATCCACCCAACAAGCACGCATGTGGTGCACATATGTGCAAGCAAAACATTTATACATGTAAGCTAAGACAAATAAATTTTCTGAAAATTTGTAAAAATATAGCACAGAAAAAAATCCCAAGAAAAAAAATCCGATAATTACTACATGTAGAAAATTTTTCACAAAATTAAATACCCCATCATTCAAAACTCCCACCCTGCAGAAATAAGAGACAGAATGCCTCAAGACAATGAAAGTTATAGACAGAAAACTACAGTCAACTTTATATTGAATAAGGAAAAACAAAAGCATTTTTTCTCGAACTGGGAAGAAGACAAGGTTCTCTATAATATCTGCTATCATTCAATCTAGTACTTGAAACCATAGCCAAATCAATAAGACAAGAGAAAGACGGAAAAGGAACATAACAGGAGAAGAAGAAATAAATTATTCACATTTATACACAATACTATGTTTTAAAAACCTAAAGATTCCACCAGAAAAACATCTTAAATCTGGCATATTTTTAGAAAACTAGCAATATAAAAAGAATGCAATAGTTTTTTAAATGACAAATATAATGAGAAATAAACCAGGAAAACAATGTCATTCACAGTACCCATTTCCTAAGCAAGATACCTAGGAATAATCTAACCAAAGAAGTAAAGATATATAAAGCATTAAAGAAGATGAAAAGACATCCAATGTTTACAGATCATTAAAATTAATATTTTTCAAAACAGCCACGTTACCAAAAGGAATAGAGATTCTGGGAAATCCTCATCAAAAGTCTAATCACATTCTTCACCGAAAGAGAAAATAATAATCCTAAAATTCATATTCAAGGACAAGAAATCCCAATAAGCCAAAGTAATCTTGAGGACAGAAGAGGAATGGAGGGGAAATTATTATAAATTATACTATAGGACCATAAAAACAAACATAGCTTAATATTGACACACAAAAAAAAACAATGAAAAATAACAGAACATATAACTAATATATATAACTAAATATACCTAGTTTCAATAGAATGGCTAAAAACATGTATTAGAGAAAAGTCTCCTCAACAATAACAACAACAAAAAAAGAGGATTTGCATATCCACAAAGAACACTGAAACTAGACCATTATTTCTGGCTCACTATTTACAATAAAATAATCAACACAAAACTGATTAAAAACCTTAACGTAAGAATCAAGAGGCTGAAACTAATGTAGGGGAATACTTAAAGGGATAGGCACAGGCAACAGCCCTTTTGCCTTGGGAGGTAAAGGATCTCTTTTTAAAGAGAGTCTCATATAGCTCAGGCTAGCCTCCAACTTGCTATGTAGCTGAGCCTGAGATTGAGTTCCCGCTTCTCCTTTTGCTGCTTCCCAAGTCTGGATTACAGGCAAAGCACTGTTTTTATTTGCATGGGTATTCTGCTTGCATGTATGAGTGTACCACTTGCATGAGAGATGTCTGCAGAGATCAGAAGAAAACACCAGATCCTCCCGGAACTAGAGCTATAAATGGTTGTGAACTATTTTATGGGTGCTAGGCATTGAACCTGGGTCCTTTGCTAGAGCAGCCAGTGCTCTTATCTGCTGAGCCTTCTCTCCAGCACCATCAATAACCTTTTGAATAGGACTCCTTCAGCCCTGAGAATGATAAATGGTGATCATATCATATTATAGTGATTCTCAGAACAAATGGCAGAGTGGACAGGCAGCATATGCACTGGCAAAAACCCTTCATCTTCTATGTACCCAATGAGGATTGATACTCAGACTATACAAGGAATTTTAAAATTTTAACATTAAAAACAATCCAAACAAAAAGAATGAAAAAATTAACAGACACTTTTCAAATAAACAAGCACATGTGGCCAATAAATAAATGCAAATGTGTGCAGCATTGTTAGTCATTAGACAGACATAAATTAAAATGACTTGATGAGTCCAACTCCAATCACAGTAGCAAATATAAAACATTTAAAAATATACCAAATGCTAGCAATGATGTAGGGGGAAAGAACTCTTAATATACTGCTGGAGGTATAAGTCAGTATGCAAGCTCCCCAATAAAAACTAAAAGTAGGACTAGCCTATACATAATCTAGCTATCCCACTTCTGGGTGTGTACCTGAAGGAACTAAAGGTGGCCTGCTATAAGATAGCTGCAAACTCATGTTATTGTGGTCCTGTTCACAGTAGCCAAGTCACAGAATCAGCCCAGTTGCTCAGCAACAGCTGACTGGTTAAAATCAAAGTGCCATCTATACCCTGTAGCATATTATCCGACTAATAAGGAGAGTAAAGTCATGTCATTTGCAGGAAAGAGGATGAAATTAAAGATCACCATATTAAGTGAAATTAACATGACCATATGTTTTTTCTCACATGTGAATCTTCCTTTAAAATAATAGACATGAAAGTATGTATTAGGGACTCGAGAGAGGACTTCTTGGGGCAGTGAAAATGAACAAAGTTTTTTAAAAAGAGGAAAAAGTACAAAGATACATAGAGATACATGCTACATATAAAGAAGCCCTGAAAAGTCTATGTAAAAGAAGTTATTCATAAGAGACCACACTATGGATGATTCTGGTAAGAAAGATCCAGAAAAGACAAATTCACAGACATCAAAAGAAGATTAATGTTTATTTAGAATTTGGAGAGGAAGAGAGTAAACATGACCACCTACGCAACATGGGCTCTTTTGTTCTCACACAATCTTTATACATTTTAGACATGCTGAGTTGTCAGAGTTAAATGGCTGAGTCCTATGATTTGTGAATTACATCTCAAAAAAGTTATTTAAAATGAAAGTAAAGAGGAAGGAGATGGGGTGGCAGCAGAGGAGAAAAAGAAACCACTGCTGTCCATCCATGTGAGGAGATTTACCTGCTGGGCAAAGAGCGGTAAAGAACTGCTTGGCAGGGAAGGGATACAATCATTTTGCACGTACTGTTTCCTGTCCTCCCCTTCTGCTCCATCATGTAGCATTACTCGAAATGAGTAACAGTATTCAGGCCACTGACATTTCTAAAAGCCACTACAGGAAGTTCCAAGGTTGAAGGATAAAGAAAACCCAACCATTTATTTTAAATAGTCTAATTTCACACTGATGTGAGTGCCAGCTAATGTAGGTGCTGGAAGTCGAACTTTAGGCTCCCTGGAAGAGCAGTAAGTGCTCTTAACTGTTGAGCCATCTCTCCTGCCTCTGCTCAGGTCCTAAGAAATTATTTCCTCCTACTATCTAACATCAATCTTTCCCCTTGGTTTAAATGTAACAACTTAATAGGCTCAGAGTGAGTGCACTCACTTGTAAGAGTATCTATTGAAGTTACAAAATTTGGGCAATCGCAACACATTAGCTGCTAAAACATGCAGGGAAAGCTCAGTACATTCTTAGAAGACACACAGAAAACTACAAGACCTCCCAAGTATAGAAAAGCTTTGTTGAAAAAACTCAAAGCCAAATAAAAAAAAAATGACAAATTACTTTTAAAATCTCCTTTAAATTGAATATGAGAAAACTTAGCCTACAAAATGCCTCACTGTGCATTACTACCCAGATAACCTTCCAAGTGTCTTTCCATTTGTCTAACCTATGAAAATATAAGTGTGTACGAAAGCAGAGGAGGGTAATGTAGAACGTGTCAAGTATCTGCATAAATTTAGTTAAAAAGAGAAACAGCCTCTGATGAATGCAATGACATTCACTTAAATCAAAGCCAAGCAGTAACACCACAGCTATACCAACCCTGGATACATAATGAGTTCTTCTTTATCGCTTCTAAAATTAATCACAGAAATCAACAAGACTATCTTAAGATCTTATAAGTTTAATTTTAAAATGGCTTAATATTTTTAATGACTCTAAGTTGGAAGAAAAATATCAATGTCTTCTATCTAAAAGTTTATCCACAACTGATTATTTTTCCAGAAAAGCAATTCTATATTGTCTTGGCTGATTTGTGTAGGGTGTTGTTGTTGTTGTTGCTGTTGTTGGGGTTTTTGGAGGAGGAAAAGAATTCCTACATCTAGGAATGCTAAAGAAACGAGGGTAAAATAGTAAATAGAGTGAAAGAACAAGAATACAAACAAAGACTGGGGACAATTGTCTATTTTTTAACATTGAAAAGAAAAGGTCCTCAAAATTTTTTTTAGCAAATCTAGATTTTCATTTTGAGATAAACAATGATATTATTACAAATTCAAAAAGCACATAAAATCATTTAACATCTTCAGCCCATAGGACAGAGTCTAACACCTAGCAAATATCAAGTAAGTAGTTATTCAACAATAGCAGATGTATGAAATTCTCAAGGAAGGGGAGGAGGAGCAGCAGCAGGAGGAGGCTGTGGCAGCAAGGTTCAGCACTGGAGGCTGTGAGCCTACACAGGAGGATAGGAGCCTGGTGACAGAAACTGGGGACAGAGAGGGGGAGACTCTTATGCTCCATCATCTCAACCTTGACAAGGGTAAGTCAGAGTGAGTTATTGCTACTCTGAAGCAGAGGACCTATCTGAGAAGAGGATTTTAACATTGAACTTGATTTTAGTATTCAATCTGAAAAGTATGCATAGAAACGAATATGCCTTAACGGCTCTCCTTTATCATTCTGCAGTCTAATGACTAAAGTTAAAACATATTTGAAGCATGGACTCTAAGTATATCAGTACTAGTTACATTAGGAGGTAAAGGAGCCAGTTTGAGGTATGTATGGATCAGAAGGTACAGAGTTTAATTAAGAAAATAGCTAAAGGGGAACTTTGTATACCACTTAATGGAGTATAATCTCTAACAATCACAATCAGATGGTGAATATAACCCTAAAGGCATAAAAGATAAACAGGCCAATATTTTAACAGGATAAGTTGCAAAGAGTGTTTAAGAATTGCTTAATAAAAGCAACTACCAACACTGAGCTATTTCTGGAGTAACAGCAAAAATCAGAGGTCACTGTTATGCTGTGATTTAAATGAGTAACTATCTACTGGAAACATAATAAAAGATGTTCCTGCAGGTGTTTTACTAATCTGCTGGTGGGAGGAATCATACCAAACTCATAGTACTATTAGTTTTCTTATTGTACCCTTATGGTTTTGCCTGCATGTTATGTCTGTGCACCATACCATGCAGTGCCCATGGAGGCCAGCAGAGGGTGTCAGATCCCCTAGAACTAGAGTTAGAGATCGTTTTGAGCCACTATATGGATGCTAGGAACTATGCATAGATTGTCTGAGGAACAGTCAGCTCTCTTACTCAACCAGTGAGACACCTCTCAAGTCCCAGCTACATATTTTAAAAGCAGACATGGATAGTTATCCAAAGCTAAGTTTGAAGCCCCATTGGTTTTCATTATAAAGACCTTAGCTAAGTCTTTCCACTTATAACCACTGCAGGATAAGCTAGCCAGTCAGGACCACATTGGGAGTCCTCAATGGTATAGGAAATCCTGCCTTGCTTAAGGTTTGGCTTCACAAGAGTATATGCTCAGCTTCTCTTACACAGTAGCTCTAATTCAATCCAGTAAACATTAAGTTGGCCAAGATCATACTGGCTTCTGATCTCTGTAAAGACTTAACACAGAACAAAAGCCAAACATGTTTTTCTGCCTGAAGATGCCAAGGAATTCACAACGTTTGATCTCCAAGGTACTTTCTGGGTAATATATGTAACTTCATATAATACAATATTACCTTTAGCCATAAAGGCATTCATTTGTCATCTGTATTATTTGGACTTAGTGGCAATGAAAGCAAAATCAGAGTTTGAACTCCTTAACTTGTTAAATTACCTAAGTACTAGATATTTCTTTATTTCTATGAAGACAAGGTCTTAATATGTAGCCTTTGACTAGCCTGAAACTTGCCGTGCAGACCAGGCAAGTATAGAAATCATATAGATCCACCTACCTTTGCATCTCAAGAGGTCTGGGATTAAAGAAATATACTGCTATGTCTATCAGATACTAGAATCTATGTTTAATTTAAAGTAAACATAACTGCCTAACATATACAAGGTTAGAGTTCCATCTCCAACACTGCAAGAACAATAACAGCATTAATAAATTACTTATTTAAAAAGCAAAGATAATGCCATATTTTTGCTGAGCCATAACAAGTAATAACACTTTCTTCAAGCCATATAAATCATTTTTCACCTTACTAAAAAGGAGGTTTTTTTTTTCCTTATAGCATTTGTTGTTTGTGAGATATAAGATCTTTAGTACCATAAGAGATGGAAAATATTTATCTGGGGGCCCATGCTTGAAACTCAAGTCCAGGATGGCACTCAAACTTGACAGAAAAGCGGTTCCAAGAGCAGCTCAGAACTTCCAGACAAGTCATGGCTCCAGCCTCTTAGGATAACTCTGCACCACACTGCCTTTCACCTGCTGCAAGGAGACTCAAACTCATCACCTATGAAGCATAAGACCTCACAGTCTCACAGATTAAAATGAATGATGGGCAAGTTGTGCTGCATGGATGCGACACCTAGAGGTACATATATACATTCACCAGGTAAAGACTCCTATGACCAGAGATAAAGTCATATAATCCAGAATAAAAGAAGCAGGAGATAGCAGCAAAACAGCAGAGGTGCTTACCTTTTCCGGCAGGTGAAGAATGGTGTGTTCTCCAGCACTGAAGTGAGACAGAGATTTATATGCAGCACTTGCTACCATAGGATCCTGGACAAGGCAGACAGAAAGCAACAGATATCAAACAGCAGATCTAGGGGAGGCAAGAAAAATCTTCTCTAACCAATGCCAGAATCCCACTGATACGTTAAAAAAAAAAAAAGGGAGGAGAGGTGAAAAACAAAACCAAAACATCATTATGACAGAGGAAAGACTGACTGATCATCATTAAGCATTCTTCAGAAGAAAGTGCTCCCAATATTAATAAAAAAAAAAAATACTGAGCCAATGGGCTCAAAAACATTCAATATTTTCATCCTAATTTGAACCTTAAAGTTATCTAATTACTGAAGTCCCTCTGAATTAGTATGGCTTAGTAGGACTGTGAGGATTTAGAGTCTGATAAGTCTGTCTTTAACAGGACAAGTGATCTATATGTAGTTAGTTCAAGCTCATGCATCCACTGGGCAAGTGTGTCTCCAGCAATCCCGGCATGCTGATGCATACTTAGAACCTTATCCCAGGGGAGGCAAAGACAGGCAGGTCCCAGGTCTCATTGCATAGCCAGCCTAGCCTATTAGGTGTATTCATACCAGTAAGGGACCTTGTGTCAAGAAAGATATGACAGAGGAATGACATTTGAAGTTGTCCTCTGGCCCCCACATATATCAGTCATACATGAACCCACATAAACATACAGACTGTACTGTGTACTAGGCCTTCTTTTGGTACACATGAGGAAGGGCCAAAGTAGAAGAGTGAGGGAATCATAAAAGCAAGGGATAATGTCAACAACCCTTCACATCTGCCATTATCAATGAGAGTAGTGCAGAACCATTCTTGAATCTGAACTTACTAAGAGTCACTTTTTTAAAAATCAAAACTTCAGTTCCAGAGAGCTAAGTGTTTATCCTGAGTCTTTTTCATAGCTATTTCCCCAGTTTGTTCTGAGTCACTGATAGTTCTATAAAAATACCT
>NW_021623762.1:0-25078 GCF_004785775.1 Grammomys surdaster | reverse complement strand
TCTCTCTCTCTCTCTCTCTCTCTCTCTCTCTCTCTCTCTCTCTCTCTCTCTCTCTCTCTCTCGTTCACTCACACACACACACACACCAAGTTTTTAAGAGAAATAAAGAAGTGCTTTTTCTTTACATAAGTTGAAATTCAATCTAAACGATGTATGCTAAACATTGCTAACATAAGTAAACAAGTAAAATCTTTAGAGGCTACACCCTAATAACACTGCTGGGCAATGGGGAATTATCAACTCTCTATTGTAGAAACACAGGACTGAGTATCCTATTTGGCCAGCTATTTTGGAAGCCATTAAAAGCAACCTAGAGCCGGGCAGTAGTGGTGCACGCCATTAATCCCAACACTTGGGAGGCAGAGGCAGGCAGATTTCTGAGTTTGAGGCCAGCCTGGTCTACAGAGTGAGTTCCAGGACAGCCAGGGCTATACAGAGAAACCCTGTCTCGAAAAACCAAAAAAAAAAAAAAAAAAAAAAGCAACTTATACTAATTGTGGCAAAGCAAAAAACTATTCCAAACAAACTCAATGTTCATATACATAAAGGGAAGGGAGGAACTCTGAAACACAAAGAGCTGATGGGGTGTAGAACAGCACCTACTTCATGGAGGAGGGCCAGTGTTGTCTGCTTGAAGTTTCGCCCTCTACTGGCCATTAACCGATTCAGTGGCTTGCCATCTTTGCTCTGATACATGGCAACATCATAGCAAAACAGCATGCCACCTTTCAAAAGAAAGAAATTCAGAATGAGCATTCTCAATGAGAGAAAACTAGAAATTATATTCTCAGTAATCCACACTCAGCCAATTTGGATGAAGACCATAACAATGAAAATATAAATTATTGAGCAAATTACTATTTTTGAATATTGGTATCCAAAGAAGGGAAAAAAATTGGACATAAAAATTAACATTTAAAATATAATTTATTTACAAGTCATTTATAATTAACATTTATCAGTATAAATATCTACAAAAAAAGAAAAATTATAATTTGTATTTATTTCACATTTTACAAACCATTGGTACTATCTATTAAACTTTGTCTAAGTTTCATTAAATAAAAGTATGTGCACATATAATGTCAACTCCTGATAACATAAGGCCCTTAGTCCACGCCCACACATAAACAAGCTGAGCTCACACCTGCATCAGCCAAGTTTTGGTTGGGCCTCTTTTCCCTGCTTTTGTAACTGTGGTTCTCAATGAACTCCCAGCACCAGGTAGGTTCCAAGTCAATCAAAAGCCAAGGAAGCCAGTAAATTAATTTATGGTAACCCCAGGTAACTTGTGGAAATTTGGTTAATTCTGAGCCAACAAAAAGACACATTCAAGGACCAAGATGGCAACATATACAGATGAATATATTTCCAACATGTATTCTTAGTACTGACAGAGAAAAGTGCACACTCTATAAACAAAGCTCAGTAAACTGTTTTATACATGTCTAAGCAGAACCCAGATCAAAAAGCAAGTCATTATGTGCATCTCAGAAGCCTTTGGGCACACCTTCCTGTCATGCATCCAACTCGGCTGGCAGCACCACTTCTAGCAGCCCCTTTGCCTATCACGGTTCTTTTCATGAATGGAGTTAGAGTAGGAAGATGCCTCCACATCTCACTGCCTTCGCCCACCCTCCTTGTTTTGAGAATCATCTTGCTCTTACTGGCGTTGGAGTTTACTCATTCCCTCATCATATTCCTTCATACGAATATGCAACATTTGTGTATTCATTTTACTGAAAGCAGGCATCAAATAGCTCCTGAGTTAAACACTGGGCAAACAGTGCTGCTGTGGACTTATGTCTCTGGTAGCACAAATCAGGTTCAAAGTCTGTAAAAATAAAATCCCAAATGTAGGAATTTGTTCACAATCAATTTTAAAAATATCAGAACTTATATTCGCAACAGCTGTCCTAGTTACTGCGCCGACAGCCTTTGCATGGTGTCCATGCGGGATCGTTCCAAAACCCCCATGCTTAGCAAAATCTATGAATATTCAAGTCCCTTATATAAAATGACATAGAATTTGCATATAATCCAATCCACTTCCTCCTGCATTTCTTATGACCTCTATATTATTTATAAAGAACACAATGCAGATATGAGATGTGGCATAAACAGTTGCTGCACTGCATTGTTTGGGGACTAATTACAAGAAAAGGTCTGCTTATGTTCACAACAACTATAAATAAAAATATGTTTGATCTGAGGTTGGTTGGATCCTCAGGTGTAAAAATCCATGGGAACATAGGAGCAACTGTACTTGGTATTTTCCATGTTTTATCCATTCCACTGGTATGAAATGTTAGTTTCAACCCAGGTTTTTCTTGATGTTAAAGTTGACTATCTTCTTACATGCTCATCGGACATTTGAATACCTCTTTTAATCCTTTCGCACTGTGGGTTTAGTCATTTCCACCTGGTGCCCCTCTCTTCTCCATCTCCTACAGGAACCTCCTTCCCAACAACCATGAAGCCCCTCCTACTTTCCTGCTTCCCTTTTGTATGTGATCCAATGAGTTTAATTACAGTTCTTTGCTCCTGTGGAGGTAGGAGCTTATTCCTGGAGCAAGGGCAACTTATCCGTGGCTACACCACTGAAGAAAATGACCCATCCTCCCTGAGACACTTAGCTGTCATCAACAGTTTGTTCAAGAGCATGGTTGGGAAGGTCACAGACCCAAGGGAGAAACTTAGTACTAGTTTTGCTAAATGGTCCTGTTGTCAACGTGCCTTCTAACTACTCATGCTGCACCCACTGATTGTGCAGAGCCCATCTTTCATTGGAGGAACTTCCTACTGCAGCAAGCAATGGTTAATGCAGAAAACAAGGGATGATGGACTAAGTGTCAACTCAGGAAATCTGTAGTATTGCTATTAAAAAATTTTCATTACTTCACATTCTCAGGTGTCCTTTATCATATATCTACATCATAAATATCTCCAGTATATTTGTCTTTTTTTTAAAATTAGAGCTTTTAGATGTGGGATGATGGTTTAGTCAGTAGTATGCTTGCCACACAAATGTGAGAACATGAACTCGGTATCTAGTACCGACATAAAAGCAAGGTGTGGTGACACATGTTTGGAACCCATGCACTGGGCAGTCAGAGACAGGTAGTTCCCTGGGCCAACTTGTGTGCTGGTCCAGAGAGAGGCACACATTCAGATAATAAGGTAGAGGACCAAGGCAAACACACCCCCCATGTGTAAGGGCATACATGTGCATTCCGACATGTGTGCATACATGGACCACACAGCACAGACAGACATGCATTAAATACAAATAAACACATTAGAGCTTTTCATGATAGAGATCATGGCTTTTCTCCACATCACTGCTACAAATCAGTGACACAGTGACCATGTGTGCATGTTTCACACTGTATTCTTTTGCTCAGCCTGTGTACCATTGCACTAGCACTTAATTACCAATTATTGTGAGTTTGTAATAGTTTTCAACATCTGATAATGCATGTCCTCCTACATTGCTGCTGATGTTCTTCAAGACTGCCTTGGTTTAATTTTGAGTTTTTGTATTTCCACATAGTTTTTGGAATAAGAATGTCAACTGTCAAAAATGTATTGGACTGATTATGATTTACTTAAATCTATATATTAATTTTTAACTTAATTTTTACAATATGCAGCCTTCTAGCCCATAAACATCATCATACAACACTACATTTATTGTTTCTTCAATATTATTTCGGTAGTTGATAAAATACAGGTTATTGATTTGTTTTAGATTCTTAATATATATGATGTTATTATAGGTTTTAAATTTCATTACTTATTCATTATAGTATGTAAAATATACAACTGATTTTATATATGCATTTTTATGTCGGTCTATATGCAGCAAGCTACTGAAAGGAATTCAACTATTAATCCTAATATTTAACCGTGGACTATTTTGGATTGTCTATGAATATAATGATGTCATCTGCAAGTAATGAATGTTTTGTTTCTTTAATCCTTGCAGCTTTAATTTCTTCTCCTCAGCTGACTTCACTAGCCATGGCTTCTGGTACAATGCTGAGTAAGAATGGTGAAAATAGCATTCTTTTTTTTTTTTTTTCACTATCAGAAAGCAAGGCTGTCAGTATTTCAGGATTACCTATAAGTATGTGTTGGTGGTTGCTGGTTGTTCCTTATCAGAAAAAAAGTTTCCATCTACACATAATTTTTAATAAGAGTCTTTTGGGCATGATGAAGTTGTGCTAAATTTTTCAGATTTTTTTCCTACACATGTGAATCTACTTAAAGACTGAACAGCCTTTTAAATTAACATAATGAATTATATTGGCTTTGAAACATTAAATTATTTTTGTCTTATCCTTTATAAGTATTGCTTAAGTCAGCCTCCCTCCCACCCTATCTTTCCAACTGTGCTCACTGGGAAAGGGTGGTGCATAAGTTTCCTGTCTTGTAAACTCATGATCAAGTTCTGGTATTAATATTATGCTGGTCCATTGAAGAATAATTCTTTTTTTCTGTGTTCTTGCTATAGTCTGCATAAATTTAGTCAAGAAGCCACTTGTAGAATGCCTATTAGGTTAAAGAATGAATTTCCTGAGTAAATATCAAATTGTTTATATAACGTATTTCTCCTATCAGTTTTATATTTTAAGGACTTCTATAATTCACCTAAATTTTGAAGATTACTGATTAAAAGTTCTTTGTAGAGCTTCTCTTTGAGAACAGTGTATGGTCTACAGTAACATTTCCTTTCTTCTTCCTCATACGGGCCCTGTCAGCTTCCTGTATCTATTGATTTCATTAAATCTTCACTTTATGAGCATCTTTATGTCTTTGGTCAGATTTTTATGATCTTTTCTTGATTGCTATTCTTTCCTAAGCTCTTTTAAACAGAAGTTTGATTTCCTTTCCTTGTTTCTGACAAGGAAATTGTCCTGACAATTTTTTTTACATTGATACAAGCTAGAATTATTTGTAAAGAGATAGCTCTACTGAGATTCACCAGTAGCCAAGTCTGTAGGGTATTTTCTAATATTAATGATCAATGTGGGAGAGCTCAGCCCACTGTGGGCAGTGCTACCCCTAGGCTGGTAGTCTTGGGTCTAAATAGAAACCACAATGGTTAAGCCCCAGGAAGCAAGCCAGCATACAGTACCATAGCTGGTCTCTGCCTCAGTTCCTGCCTCCTGGTTCCTGTCCTGAGTTCCTGCTCTAATTTCTCTTGGTCATAGACTATAGACTGTAAAGTTAAATAAACCTTCCCTCCCCAAGTTTGCTTTTGGCCACAGCTTTTATCACAGCAACAGAAAGCAAAGTAAGACAATTTCCCTCTAAAAACAACTGTGGTAGCTCAGTGGGTAAAAGCAAGAGAACATGAATTTGGATTCTAACACATGCACATACACACACACACACATACACACACACACGCACACACACACACACACACACAATCATGACCATTAGTATACATGTAACTTTAACACTGTGGAGATGGAAACATAAGAAAGCCTGGGGCTTGCTAGCTACTAGCACAGATCCAAGTTCAGAGAGAAACTCTGTCTCAAAGGAATTAGGTGGAAAGTAATATATAAATGTATACTATGTTCTCCATTGTCTTCCACAGACACACACACACAGACACACACACACAGACACACACACAGTGTATTTTCACACACATATATCACTTGCTTATACTTATGTACACACACATACACAAACAAGAAGTCACAGAAAACCATTGTAGCTACATCCTACAAACTATTGTATGGTATCTTTATATGGTATCTAATAAAGTATCTTTATTGGTATATTCACTGCATAAAATAATTTACTCCACTGTGTCACTTCTGTGCATGTACATCATGTATTTTGATCATATTAATGCCATCACCTCTTAGCTCCTGCCTCCTCTTCGTACCCTTCCTCTACCTAAATAGTCTTCAACTTTCATGTCCTATTTTTAAAATCTAGATTGCAGACATGCAGTATATCCTTCTTAATCTGACTTATGTTGCTCCGTATAATGATATACAGTTTTCCTGCAAATGACATGATTTTTTTCATCTTCATGGAGGAATAAAATATTGATGTTTATAAACTATGATTTATTATTATTCCCATTATTATTACTGGTGGTAGTTGTAGAGGTGATGTTAATTTATCTGTTGATGGACACAGGCTGATCTGTGAACCATGTCTTAATAAATGTAAAAGTGCAAGTATACTATATTACATTCTAACTTTGATTACTTTTTGTAAAACCAACAAGTGGTACATGGGATCATGTGATAGTTCTAGTTCTCACCTTCTGGGAAACATCTATACTGACTTCCACAGTGGCTAAACTAATTTACAGTTTCAACAATAGTGTATGAATATCCCTTGTTCTCTATGTCTTTATCCTCATTTCTTGTTTCTTTTCTTGTAATGGCTCTTCTGACTGGGCTGACCTGGAATCTCAATGGAGTCATGATTTACATTTCCCTGACAACTAAGAATATTAAAACTTTTTCCATATATGTGTTAACCACTGGTTGTTCTTTTCTCCAACAAGACCTGACCTCTACCTGAGCCAGCTGCCAATCAAGTCCATAGTTAGAATAGTGAATATGCTCCAAGTGGGGAAAACAGTCTAAAATAGTCTTCCCATTTTGGAATTTGAAGCTATCTATTTGTCTTTGCTTCTACATTTTTTGAATTCCTTTTCAATTCAGTTGTTTGTTGTAACTTTTCCAACTCTGTGTAAATGTGAGCATCAGACTAGCAATGTCCTACCATGTAACCTATGACAATTATACATGGAATTACAAGACAGGACGCTAGAAACCTGCACTTCACTATAGTACAGTATTCTTACCTGCCAGGCCAGGTTTCAGTCCTGGTTGCTTGTTTGTTTCATACGTCTTCAATATAAAGTTGGGGATTCCTGCTACAGTCTTCCCTTGGTCTGAGCGGATGCCTCCTTTCAATGCAGAGTGATATATCCCACGGGGCATATTCACCATCTCTTGTCTCACAAGAGATGTAAAGAATTCTTCCAAAGCTAGAAGAAAATAAGAGGAGTTCAAAACCCAAATAAATGAGATACTCCAGAAGAGGTGCGTTCCTTCTTATCCGGCATGCCAGGCATTCAGCTGTTTCAGGTTGAACTTCACCAAGTGAAAAGTCAACCACTGAGTAGCATCTCTTCCATCAATGTTCCCAAACAAAGTGTCACACCGTTCAGGAATTCTTAGTTTTCCTTCTTAGTTCTTGGGATTCATTCTTACTTCTTCATTTCTTATATGTCATCTATTGGTGAGTTCTTGTGGCTCCACCTCCAGAGTCCTTCTTTTACAACGATTCTCAAGAAATCTTGCCTAGTTATTATCTTTACCCTTCCTCAAATATACTAACATAAAAGCTGCATCTTTAGTCTCTTCTTCCTCATGATCACCCTTGAGGCATCCTCTAGCCAGAAGCTGAAGTTGCCCTTTACTTTCTTAATACCATCCAATAGCTTTCAATGCACATACAAACCAAAACAAAAACTATACAGCCTCTGACCCCAAATAAGGAATCATCACGATTATCCCTCTGGCCTCATTTCTGCCATGTCCCAGATAGCCTAAATAGCCCCTTCTGTTCTTCAAAAATATACTCTTGATGTGCTCTAGAGGAACACGAGCTTCCTGGCTGTCTACCTGAAACACATTGCTTCTAGCTTTTCATGGAATGATTCCTCTTGTCCTTTGGATGTTTTTAGGGAGATCTGTTAGAACCAAGCCCATTCTGTAGCAATGTTATCACAAGTATTAAAAACTGTAAAACTCATTCCTTACTTCATTTGTGTACAAAGGAAGCTATGCTAATGAAGCTCACTTTGCTATTTGACATTGTACAAACTACTACAAAACAACATAAAAACGTAGAGTCAGAAGACAGGATGTCAAAAAACAATGGTAAGAGAGTGGGTTCATATTTGAGTGTCATTTCCTCAAGGACCACTAGAGGATGCTCAATACAGAAATAAAAACAAAGCATGAAAGCTAAACTAATCACAGTGGGAAAAACAAAAAAGGAAAACTACTGAACGTTCCTCCAGTAGGAAGAGAAAAACAAGGGTCCACCCAGCCACATCCAAATTTGACTAGGAATATTTTCATCTCGAGATCTCCTTTAAATGACCACGATTTAAAAATAAGTGCTCACTGGCACAATAATTAAGTGTCCTTTTATCTTTCTATATAATCTCCTGGATGCAACCAAACTTACCCATACAAAGTAAAGAGAGGGTCTGGGGACATGGCTCAGCTGGCAAAGTACTTGGTAGGGCAGGAGAACATAAATGTGATCCCCAACACCTATATAAGAAGGCAAGTGAGACAGCACACACATGGCCACTCCATCACTAGGGAGTCAGAGACAGAAGATGCCAGCAAATTGCTTACCAGACAGTCTACCTAAATGGCAAGGCCGAGATACAAGCAAAGAATTCTGCCTCAAAAAGTCAGGAAGAGAGCAATTGAAGAAGACAAGCAATGTCAATCTCTGGTGTATACACATACACACACATATATAGACATGTGCATACATCACACACACACAATGTCAATCTCTGGCCTATACACATGTACACACATGCATAGACATGCACATACAATATGCACACACACACTCATACACACACAATGTCAATCTCTAGTCTATACACATGCACACAAATACATAGGCAGGCACACATAAAACAGACACACAATGTCAACTCTGGTCTATATACATGCATGTACATACATAGACATACATATAACACACATACGTTATCAACTGCTAGTCTATACACATGCATGCACATATGTACACATGAACATATACACAAAGTATTAACCTCTGGTCTATTGACACACATACATAATCATGCACATACAACACACACACACACACACAGTACTGGGAACATCTGTTGGGGACAGTTTCTAATGACTCCTCCACACTTACCCTCTACCATTCTCAACACTGTTCTGTAGCCTCCAGAACTAAGCTTTAAGAAATGCATCAAAAGATTGCTCATTGTGTCAACCAATGAAAGGCATTGGCAGGAGATCAAAGAGTGAAAACATGGTGAAGTTGGGGAACTTATTTCATAGACACTGTCCAACAGGTTACTACAGGTTACCTACACCCTTATTCAGAAGGCTGTCTCCCCTTAGGCAGCTCTATTTGTGACACACATGTCTTTTACCCTCCCTACACAGGCCAGAAGACCTTAGTTATTCTCTGATGATTCATTATGTCTAATGAATTTCCATAAACTTTGCAAACACAATTATAAAGAACCACTTTATTAAACTTTCTTCAATGATTCCATTGAGCATGAAGCCCTTTTTGTAATGACCTTCATGACTATAACATTTAAACAAATGAATGCTATGTAATCACAGACTATTCCAATTCCTGAACGATGTGGTTCAGGTATGACTGCTCCAAGCTCAGTCTGAGCACAGACTTTTTGAAATGTGTGAGTTATGTGATTGTGAAGACAGGGGAGCTTAGGTAAGAGAGAATGATTTCATGCTTCGTCAGGAAGAACTGTGTTCTGACAAAGGGGACAAGCACATATGTCAAAAGAGAAGATATACTTGCAAGTACACTGTTCTAGCAACAGAAAGCTGTATACTTATCTAGCTCTGTGGTCAATAAAAGCCTCTCAACTCCCTCTTGCAGCTGTGAGGTAAGGATAAGATGCATGCCCCTGAATGGAACCACTACAGAGAACACCATCTTTCCCAAGCAATTGAGCCAGTAACCAGCATTCTTCCTGCTCTCTGCAGCCTTGGCCTTGGCCTATTCCTTAAATACAACCAAGTAAGAATTTAAAAAGATGAAAATCTATACACAACAAGGTGAGCATGTTAACATTGCAGTTATATCTAATGGAATACCATCCAACAACTGAAAAAAATAAAGTTAGCATAGGGAACTAAAGATAAGGATCTTAAACATACTATGTGAAATGAAAAAATAAAAATCTAAGTCTAAAAGTTCACAAACTCAGAGTATCTGGAGAAATCCAAACAAGACTATAGTACAAGCAATTTTAAGCTAGAATTTTAAAAGGCCAGTACTGGGGGCTGGAGAGATGGCTTCATGGTTAAGAATACATACTACTTTTGTAGAAGACCAGAGTTCAATTCCCAGCACCCACATGTCAGCTCACAACTATATGTAACTCCAGTCCCAGGAAATTTGATACCTTCTTCTGTCCTCCATGGGTACCAGGTGCACACAGACACAATGTACTTATATACATCTAGGCAAAGCACCAACACAGGTAAAATAAAAAAAATAGTTTAAGAAAAGGAATAGTTAAGAAGAAAAGAAAGAAGAAGGAGAAGAAAGAGGAGAAGGAGGAGGAAGAGGAAAAAGAAGAGGAACGAGGAGAAGAAGGAGAAGAAGAAGAAGAAGAAGAAGAAGAAGAAGAGGAGGAGGAGGAGGAGGAGGAGGAGGAGGAGGAGCAGGAGGAGGAGCAGGAGCAGGAGGAGGGAGGGGAAAGGGAGGGGGAGAGAGGGGGGAGGGGAGTGGGAGGAGGAGGAAACGATTCACATGAGAGGCAGGCTATGTTCCCCTTTTCAGAGCAATGACTTTACCACCATCAGTAACTAGTGACTACCATACATCATCCATCCAGTATCCTCCTAGTCTCTGTTCCCATGGCTGCAATCTATGTCCTTGCTGTTTGTCCTTGCTCCATTAATCAGAAAAAGTGAGCACAGAACAATGTAAAACTGTCTTTGGTGATGGTTTGCCAGACATAGTTATACCTACAAACCCAACTTTACTCCAATAGCCAGGTTTCCAAAAACAAATCAAAACAAACAAACAAACAAACAACAACAAAACAACAGTAGAGTGCTGTGGCCATCGAGTACAAACACTAGCACAGAGGTACCAATCCTCAAAGATCTTAGTAGCAACCTTTTCCTCTTCCCTAGGCAGTCATGCCCTCCCTCTGGCCAGAAGGCTGCAGAAATCAGCAAAGGACATAAAGTCATTTTAAAACCCCAAGAGAGCTATTGGCCATGGCTGTTTCAGTATACTGGGGGAATTTGTACATCAAAGCAGTTTCCTACTCCTGCTGGCAATTAACCCTGGAGAGACTAAAGGCTCCCTGGGAACTATGAGATAGGAAGTATGGAGAAGAAAGTAACAGTGAAGGGGTCTTTAAGGCTTGTAAAAAGAAGAAATGAAATCATGGTATCTTTGGCTATGCTTCATTGTTCAATTTGTCCGACTCCAGTGGAGGAGCTGGGGAAGGACTGAAGGAGCTGAAAGGGTTTGAAGCTCCATAGGAAGAACAAGAATATCAACTAACAAGACACTCCCCTCCCCCTACAAGAGCTCCCAGGGACTAAACCACCAACCACATGGAGGGACTCCTATGTGGCAGAGGATGGCCTTATCTGTTATCAATGGGAGGCCCTTAGTCCTGTGGAGGCTTGATGCCGCAGCATAGGATAATGCCAGAGCAGTGAGGCAGGAGTGGATAGGTGAGTGGGGGAGCAACCTCATAGAGGCAGGGGTAAGGGGGATGAGAAGGAGGATAACATTTAAAATGTAAATAAATAAAATAACCATTGAAAGAAAGAAAGAAAGAAAGAAAGGAAGGAAGGAAGGAAGGAAGGAAGGAAGGAAGGAAGGAAGGAAGGAAGGAAGGAAAGAGTCAGGGACAGACAGGAGTTCTGTCTACAAATAAAAGATACACACTGGGCTAAATTTCCAGGGAATCTCTACTTGTCTTGAAATCAAGGGGAAAAAAAGATATTAACATTACAAATTACTATAATCACATATAACAATGACTATGTTGAGAAGCTATAACAACATTTCTTTTATTGAACCAGATTTTCAAACCTTAAGTGTTTGCATGTATACATGTTCAAGGCAGAATTTGAACAAAAAAAAGCAAAATATTAGCTAACACTGAAGAGCTTCCAATCCTCAAGGATTATCTATGGAAATTTTAAGGAATGTTTAATAACCAGAAGATGAATTTTAAATAATATAAAGTTTTAATCACAGCCCATAACCCATATCTCAGTTATCACAATGGATCATCTATGGAATTTTTAAGAAATTTTTTAATAACCAGGAGATAAATTTTAAATAATATAAAACTTTAATCGCGGCCCATAGTCCATATCTCGGCTGTAATCACCTACTGTTTCTTAGGTAAGACTTAAATAGAGGCCGTGAAAGTTTTCTATGTGTGAACACCTCACACATGCACAGCATGCCTCTTAAAGACTAACAGTCTAATACACTTTATATCAAAACCAATGAGCACATAATTTGATCCTTAAAATTATTTAGAAGGAGAAGAAGAAGAAGGAGGAGGAGAAGGAGAAGGAGAAGAAGAGGACGACGACGACGACGACATGGGCTCACCATGTAGCCCAGGATGGCCTGGAACTCAACGCATAGACCAGGTAAGCCTCAAATCCAACATGTCTGTCTAAAGTCTAACCCTGGTCTAGCCCATGACCTTCTGCTTCTGCCTCATCAGCACACCCCACCTGTGTGTGTCAGTGAACACATCTTGATCCATTGTTCAAATTAATTAATCTACTTTTGTATAATATACAAATAATAGAGCCATTAATTTATAGCTCTCAAACTTGTGATTCATATACTTTATAGAAAGAACAAATTGGTCTGGAGAGATGCCTCAGCAGGTAAGAGTTCTTGTTCTTGAAGAGGACCTGAGTTCTATTCCCTGCACCCATGTGGCAGCTCATAATTGTCTGTAATACCTCCCAGAGGCACCAGCCATCCCCATGGCACACAGAGATACATGCAAGCAAAACACCCAAACATATAAAATAACAAAATAAAATATGTAAAAGAAAGAACAGACAAGAGTCTGGCATAACTGTCCCTGAGAGGCTCACTTCACCCAACAGTCAAAGGGAAGAGATGCAGAGACTCTACAAAACAACAGATGGATCTTGAATCATCTTATGGAATAGCTGAGAGAAAGACTGAGGATCCCCAAAGGATTGGGTCTCCACAGGAAGACAGTCACCTAACCCTTGGGTGCCCCCAGAGACTGAATCACCAAAGCGCTAGGGCCCCTGAACATATGTAACAGATGAGCAGGTTAGTCTTCATGAAGGTTCCCCCAAACAACTGGGAGCAGGGACTGCCCCTGAATCCCACCCCCTAAATGGACAGCCTTGACTGGCCTCAGTGGGAGAGGATCTGCCTAGTCCTCGGCAGCAACATGATGTGCTGGGGAGGGCTGGGAGGGAGTTAACACTCACAGGAGGTCTTCTCCTCGAAAGGGGAAAGAAGGGGTACTTGGAGGAGAGGAAAGGCTGATATTGGGTTATAAGAGAATAAATAAATAAATAAATTTAATTTAAAAAAGAAAATAAATTTATAATGATGAAACCACAAGTAAATATCTCAAAAGTTGATGTTTTTCACCAGCTTTTAACAAAGAGGCATTAATTAAAGCAGTGGCTTGAAGTTCCACTGTAAATCTGTTTTATACAGTAACCAGCTTTTGAAATGAATTCTAGTTCTCATTGAGAACAATTATATTCAGCTAAATGTTCCTGTCGTCTAATGGTTTTATGATGGTTAGAACACCGTATTACCTAAGACTGTCTCTCTAGAACGCACAGGTACACTTAGCATTTCAGCTAGAAAGTATCTATATGAGAGTAAATGACAGCATGTGCACACCAAACAACAAACAAAAAGCTCCCACAATCTACCAGACAGGCAAACCCACTGGAAAATTCCAGGCCTGTGGTTGTCAAATAGGAGTCACCTGGTAAAACCGAAGGCGCAGTGATGGGCAACAGTCTGAGATAGCAAGAACCAGGAATGGAAAGGTCCACAGATTCCTCTTCATCCAGCTCATCAGGAACAGGCATTTCGGGCCTTATCTGAAATAAGTAATGATATGTCAGAGAAAATGAAAACAAGACGTGTAACATGTATTCTTGGTTGACTCTATGTTAAGATTTAAAAATTGTCTTAGACATAATCACTCTTCAATATCAAAAAACAATTTAAATAAAATTTTAAAAATACCTTCATGTAACAGCAGGTGTGGTGGTGCCCAACTTTAATCCCAGCACTTGGGAGACAAAGGCAGATGGATCTCTGCGTGTTCAAGGCCAGTCTAGTCTACATAGTGAATTCTAGGACAGCCACAGAGCGACTCTGCCTCAGTCTTCCCTCACACACTCGTGTCTCAAACTGACTGAATGGTAAATTCATTTTATTTGGTATGATCTTGGTTCCATTTAATGAACTTACAGCAATACAATAAGAACATCACCATAAGTCAGCATAAGGAATTGTTATAGAAAACGAATAAAACATCACCCAGTAAAGAAAGATGACAACACTGACATATTCAATGTGTTCAACTATTGTGGTTTATAGTTAAATATTTTATTTATATGACTTTTACTTTAATTTGCGATTTTAGAGGCTAGAGAGATGGCTCAGGAGAAAAGAGCAATTGTTTTCCTTCCAGAGGCTCTGAGTTTAGATCCCAGCCCCATGCTGGGCAGCTCACCACTGTTTATAACTCT
The DNA here is from genome assembly GCF_004785775.1 of Grammomys surdaster. Classification (NCBI taxonomy): domain Eukaryota; kingdom Metazoa; phylum Chordata; class Mammalia; order Rodentia; family Muridae; genus Grammomys; species Grammomys surdaster. The sequence continues at coordinate 10,499 of NW_021623762.1, read as the reverse complement.
AGCTTTTAGCATTCCAACATATTCTTCTGGCCTCCATGGCTGCATGCACATGTATCACACACATACATGCATGCACACAAATATTAAATTTAAATTTTTAAAAATTGTTATTCCAACTATATCTCTAAGATAAAGTTTCAAATCTTCTAGTGACAAGATTGTGACATGACAAATGCTTTACTTGACATTCTTTGGACTTAGCAATGTTGCTACAGAAAAGAACACTAAAATCAGTAATGAGTAGCTTTGCTTTACCGTGCTTAATTTGCATTTTGAAGTTTTTTTCAGTTGCTTTGTGATTACTTCGCTTTGTGTGAACCAAAATAAGAATGTAAGATTAGCACTATCATATTTTCTATAACATAATGGTAAGGCAATTAATTAAAATTTTAATACTTTCAGTGACACACCATCATAATGTCCATGCAGAGATAATTAACCATTAGGGTATGGAATCAAAATACAGAAAAGTGGTTGCTATAACCATAAAGTGCCAGAACCTAGTCGTTACCATTTGCCTGTCTCCGGGAGTTATTTTTAGAAATAATTAACAATTCCTGCAGACTGCCTTCTTCATGGGTCCCCAAAGCACCATTTCATTAGCAACTGCACTGAGTCAGGAGTCTTCAGAAGGATAAAAGAAAACAGACAGCAAATGCTCCTCTTATGTATAATAATCTGACTCCACTGAAGCCGCTCAGCCATAAGGAGAGTTATCTCCACTACTTGAAGCAACTTAACCTCCTGAGTACTCAAGACAAGACATCATTTAGATTCAACACTGAGAACTTAGCTCTAAGAGGACTAAGCCAGCCACACTTCAGAAATAACAATTGGGCAGACTGCAGACAGGGTATGAGAACATTAGTTTACGATACTACATTATCAGAGATACCCTGGCACAAACAGAGCCTTTAGTTCTGTCAGGCAGGGTTTCCCAAGTGTCTCTGGCTTATAGTTGCAATTTTCTAAGTCTACTATGATTGAGAACTGTCTTTGAAATTCTAATCAGTATTAGAGCCTCCTGATTCCTGAAAATTAGATGAATAAGAGAGCTAGCTCGCTGTCACTCTGACGTGCTTCTTGGTTTTAAGCATCAAGAATGTCTGGGAAACCAGTAAAATGATTTCCATAAAGCCCAGGAATTCTAATCCTACGTATATAACAAAAATAGACAAAAGGCTATGCTCATACAAAGATTTATATACAAATGTTCAAGAAGCATTATTCGTTATAGCTCCCAAATATAAGGGCACTCAAATATTCATCAGCTTATGAATTAATAAGCAGACTGAAGTAAATCCATGCAATAGAACATAACTCAATCATGAAAAGCAATAAAATAAAATGTTAAAGAGAAAAGAAATGATAAAGGGGATCAAGGGGTGGCTCAGTGGGTTAAGGCTACAAAGACCTGAGTTTGATCCCTGAGACCCATAAAGTGAAAGAAAAAACTGACTTGTCCTGTGATATCTACACATGTGCCAACAAACATGTGCCCTTCTCTTCCAGATATACCTGATAAATAAATGCATGAAAAACAATGATCAAAAATGAATTTGATGAAATAACAGAAATAACACTGAGAATTTAAAGAATTGATGAAAAAAGAATTGGCCCTCTGAAAGGATAAATAGCATTGACAAAGATGTCACCAAGCAAATCAGAAGAGACAGAAAGAAGAAACTAGGAGACGCAGAGGGAAAGCAATAGATACCACTGAAACCCAGAGAAAGCTTTGAAAAAAAATTCTAATAAATTGAAGAATGTGGAAGAAATACATAAATTTCTACATACATATCATATACAGAAATTAACTAAAGAAGACGAAAAAATGAGATTGACGCCTCAATAAAGAATCTCCCAACAGAGAGTCAACCCCTGATACTATTAATGATACTCTGTTATGCTTGCAGACAGCCTAACTGTCTTCTGAGAGCCTTCATCCAGCAGCTGTTGGAAACAGATGCACTGAACAATAGGTGGAGTTATAAGAGTCCTGTGGAAGAGTGGGTGAAAGGATTAAGGGAGCTGGAGGAGTCAAGTACACCACAAGAAGACCTACAGAGTCAACTATCTTGGGCCCATGAGGGCTCATAGAGACTGAACCATCAACCAAAGAGCATGTGTGGGCTGGACCTAGACCCCCCAACACATTTGTAGCAAATGTATAGCTTGGTCTTCATGTAGGTCCCTTACCAATTGGAGCTGGGGCTGTCTCTGACACTGTTACACGCCTTTGGCTCCCTTTCCCCTAGTTAGACTGCCCTGCCTGGCTTCAGTGGTAAAGGATGCTTCTAGTCCAGCTGTGATTTGATGTTCCAGGGTGAGTTGGTACCCATGGTGTGGGGTGTCTAAGGATAAGGGCATGGAAGAATGGGGGTAGGGTGTGAGGAGAGGAGGGAGAAGGGCTGCAATCAGGCTGTACGATGAATTTAAAAAAGGAATCTCCCAACAAAGGAACCTCCAGGACTGGAGTGATTCATTTTCTTTTAAATAGCACCAATACTTCTTAAACTACTCCACAAAACAGAAAAAGACTGTTTGCAAACTCATGATATGAAGATAGCATTAAATTGATACCAAAACCAGATAAGAAAACAAGAAAAACAATAATAAGCCAATTTCCTTGGTAACCATAAATGTAAAACACATCTATAAAACACCTGCAATCTAATTCAATACACCAAAGGGATTAAACATTATAACGAAACTCTATGACCAAGCTGGGTTCACAGGAATACAGGGTGGTTCAAAACATTCTGTTCACATAAAAAATAATTCAACACATAAAAATATAGTAAACAGGGGCTGGAGATCACCTGTTGCCCTGGAAGACCCAGATTTGATCCCCAAAACACATCCAGTGGCTCACATCCATCTGTAACCCCATTTCCAGGGAATCCACCCAACAAGCACGCATGTGGTGCACATATGTGCAAGCAAAACGTTTATACATGTAAGCTAAGACAAATAAATTTTCTGAAAATTTGTAAAAATATAGCACATAAAAAAATCCCAAGAAAAAAAATCCGATAATTACTACATGTAGAAAATTTTTCACAAAATTAAATACCCCATCATTCAAAACTCCCACCCTGCAGAAATAAGAGACAGAATGCCTCAAGACAATGAAAGTTATAGACAGAAAATTACAGTCAACTTTATATTGAATAAGGAAAAACAAAAGCATTTTTTCTCGAACTGGGAAGAAGACAAGGTTCTCTATAATATCTGCTATCATTCAATCTAGTACTTGAAACCATAGCCAAATCAATAAGACAAGAGAAAGACGGAAAAGGAACATAGCAGGAGAAGAAGAAATAAATTATTCACATTTATACACAATACTATGTTTTAAAAACCTAAAGATTCCACCAGAAAAACATCTTAAATCTGGCATATTTTTAGAAAACTAGCAATATAAAAAGAATGCAATAGTTTTTTAAATGACAAATATAATGAGAAATAAACCAGGAAAACAATGTCATTCACAGTACCCATTTCCTAAGCAAGATACCTAGGAATAATCTAACCAAAGAAGTAAAGATATATAAAGCATTAAAGAAGATGGAAAGACATCCAATGTTTACAGATCATTAAAATTAATATTTTTCAAAACAGCCACGTTACCAAAAGGAATAGAGATTCTGGGAAATCCTCATCAAAAGTCTAATCACATTCTTCACCGAAAGAGAAAATAATAATCCTAAAATTCATATTCAAGGACAAGAAATCCCAATAAGCCAAAGTAATCTTGAGGACAGAAGAGGAATGGAGGGGAAATTATTATAAATTATACTATAGGACCATAAAAACAAACATAGCTTAATATTGACACACAAAAAAAGAACCAATGAAAAATAACAGAACATATAACTAATATATATAACTAAATATACCTAGTTTCAATAGAATGGCTAAAAACATGTATTAGAGAAAAGTCTCCTCAACAATAACAACAACAAAAAAAGAGGATTTGCATATCCACAAAGAACACTGAAACTAGACCATTATTTCTGGCTCACTATTTACAATAAAATAATCAACACAAAACTGATTAAAAACCTTAACGTAAGAATCGAGAGGCTGAAACTAATGTAGGGGAATACTTAAAGGGATAGGCACAGGCAACAGCCCTTTTGCCTTGGGAGGTAAAGGATCTCTTTTTAAAGAGAGTCTCATATAGCTCAGGCTAGCCTCCAACTTGCTATGTAGCTGAGCCTGAGATTGAGTTCCCGCTTCTCCTTTTGCTGCTTCCCAAGTCTGGATTACAGGCAAAGCACTGTTTTTATTTGCATGGGTATTCTGCTTGCATGTATGAGTGTACCACTTGCATGAGAGATGTCTGCAGAGATCAGAAGAAAACACCAGATCCTCCCGGAACTAGAGCTATAAATGGTTGTGAACTATTTTATGGGTGCTAGGCATTGAACCTGGGTCCTTTGCTAGAGCAGCCAGTGCTCTTATCTGCTGAGCCTTCTCTCCAGCACCATCAATAACCTTTTGAATAGGACTCCTTCAGCCCTGAGAATGATAAATGGTGATCATATCATATTATAGTGATTCTCAGAACAAATGGCAGAGTGGACAGGCAGCATATGCACTGGCAAAAACCCTTCATCTTCTATGTACCCAATGAGGATTGATACTCAGACTATACAAGGAATTTTAAAATTTTAACATTAAAAACAATCCAAACAAAAAGAATGAAAAAATTAACAGACACTTTTCAAATAAACAAGCACATGTGGCCAATAAATAAATGCAAATGTGTGCAGCATTGTTAGTCATTATACAGACATATATTAAAATGACTTGATGAGTCCAACTCCAATCACAGTAGCAAATATAAAACATTTAAAAATATACCAAATGCTAGCAATGATGTAGGGGGAAAGAACTCTTAATATACTGCTGGGGGTATAAGTCAGTATGCAAGCTCCCCAATAAAAACTAAAAGTAGGACTAGCCTATATATAATCTAGCTATCCCACTTCTGGGTGTGTACCTGAAGGAACTAAAGGTGGCCTGCTATAAGATAGCTGCAAACTCATGTTATTGTGGTCCTGTTCACAGTAGCCAAGTCACAGAATCAGCCCAGTTGCTCAGCAACAGCTGACTGGTTAAAATCAAAGTGCCATCTATACCCTGTAGCATATTATCCGACTAATAAGGAGAGTAAAGTCATGTCATTTGCAGGAAAGAGGATGAAATTAAAGATCACCATATTAAGTGAAATTAACATGACCATATGTTTTCTCTCACATGTGAATCTTCCTTTAAAATAATAGACATGAAAGTATGTATTAGGGACTCGAGAGAGGACTTCTTGGGGCAGTGAAAATGAACAAAGTTTTTTAAAAAGAGGAAAAAGTACAAAGATACATAGAGATACATGCTACATATAAAGAAGCCCTGAAAAGTCTATGTAAAAGAAGTTATTCATAAGAGACCACACTATGGATGATTCTGGTAAGAAAGGTCCAGAAAAGACAAATTCACAGACATCAAAAGAAGATTAATGTTTATTTAGAATTTGGAGAGGAAGAGAGTAAACATGACCACCTACGCAACATGGGCTCTTTTGTTCTCACACAATCTTTATACATTTTAGACATGCTGAGTTGTCAGAGTTAAATGGCTGAGTCCTATGATTTGTGAATTACATCTCAAAAAAGTTATTTAAAATGAAAGTAAAGAGGAAGGAGATGGGGTGGCAGCAGAGGAGAAAAAGAAACCACTGCTGTCCATCCATGTGAGGAGATTTACCTGCTGGGCAAAGAGCGGTAAAGAACTGCTTGGCAGGGAAGGGATACAATCATTTTGCACGTACTGTTTCCTGTCCTCCCCTTCTGCTCCATCATGTAGCATTACTCGAAATGAGTAACAGTATTCAGGCCACTGACATTTCTAAAAGCCACTACAGGAAGTTCCAAGGTTGAAGGATAAAGAAAACCCAACCATTTATTTTAAATAGTCTAATTTCACACTGATGTGAGTGCCAGCTAATGTAGGTGCTGGAAGTCGAACTTTAGGCTCCCTGGAAGAGCAGTAAGTGCTCTTAACTGTTGAGCCATCTCTCCTGCCTCTGCTCAGGTCCTAAGAAATTATTTCCTCCTACTATCTAACATCAATCTTTCCCCTTGGTTTAAATGTAACAACTTAATAGGCTCAGAGTGAGTGCACTCACTTGTAAGAGTATCTATTGAAGTTACAAAATTTGGGCAATCGCAACACATTAGCTGCTAAAACATGCAGGGAAAGCTCAGTACATTCTTAGAAGACACACAGAAAACTACAAGACCTCCCAAGTATAGAAAAGCTTTGTTGAAAAAACTCAAAGCCAAATAAAAAAAAAATGACAAATTACTTTTAAAATCTCCTTTAAATTGAATATGAGAAAACTTAGCCTACAAAATGCCTCACTGTGCATTACTACCCAGATAACCTTCCAAGTGTCTTTCCATTTGTCTAACCTATGAAAATATAAGTGTGTACGAAAGCAGAGGAGGGTAATGTAGAACGTGTCAAGTATCTGCATAAATTTAGTTAAAAAGAGAAACAGCCTCTGATGAATGCAATGACATTCACTTAAATCAAAGCCAAGCAGTAACACCACAGCTATACCAACCCTGGATACATAATGAGTTCTTCTTTATCGCTTCTAAAATTAATCACAGAAATCAACAAGACTATCTTAAGATCTTATAAGTTTAATTTTAAAATGACTTAATATTTTTAATGACTCTAAGTTGGAAGAAAAATATCAATGTCTTCTATCTAAAAGTTTATCCACAACTGATTATTTTTCCAGAAAAGCAATTCTATATTGTCTTGGCTGATTTGTGTAGGGTGTTGTTGTTGTTGTTGCTGTTGTTGGGGTTTTTGGAGGAGGAAAAGAATTCCTACATCTAGGAATGCTAAAGAAACGAGGGTAAAATAGTAAATAGAGTGAAAGAACAAGAATACAAACAAAGACTGGGGACAATTGTCTATTTTTTAACATTGAAAAGAAAAGGTCCTCAAAATTTTTTTTAGCAAATCTAGATTTTTATTTTGAGATAAACAATGATATTATTACAAATTCAAAAAGCACATAAAATCATTTAACATCTTCAGCCCATAGGACAGAGTCTAACACCTAGCAAATATCCAGTAAGTAGTTATTCAACAATAGCAGATGTATGAAATTCTCAAGGAAGGGGAGGAGGAGCAGCAGCAAGAGGAGGCTGTGGCAGCAAGGTTCAGCACTGGAGGCTGTGAGCCTACACAGGAGGATAGGAGCCTGGTGACAGAAACTGGGGACAGAGAGGGGGAGACTCTTATGCTCCATCATCTCAACCTTGACAAGGGTAAGTCAGAGTGAGTTATTGCTACTCTGAAGCAGAGGACCTATCTGAGAAGAGGATTTTAACATTGAACCTGATTTTAGTATTCAATCTGAAAAGTATGCATAGAAACGAATATGCCTTAACGGCTCTCCTTTATCATTCTGCAGTCTAATGACTAAAGTTAAAACATATTTGAAGCATGGACTCTAAGTATATCAGTACTAGTTACATTAGGAGGTAAAGGAGCCAGTTTGAGGTATGTATGGATCAGAAGGTACAGAGTTTAATTAAGAAAATAGCTAAAGGGGAACTTTGTATACCACTTAATGGAGTATAATCTCTAACAATCACAATCAGATGGTGAATATTACCCTAAAGGCATAAAAGATAAACAGGCCAATATTTTAACAGGATAAGTTGCAAAGAGTGTTTAAGAATTGCTTAATAAAAGCAACTACCAACACTGAGCTATTTCTGGAGTAACAGCAAAAATCAGAGGTCACTGTTATGCTGTGATTTAAATGAGTAACTATCTACTGGAAACATAATAAAAGATGTTCCTGCAGGTGTTTTACTAATCTGCTGGTGGGAGGAATCATACCAAACTCATAGTACTATTAGTTTTCTTATTGTACCCGTATGGTTTTGCCTGCATGTTATGTCTGTGCACCATACCATGCAGTGCCCATGGAGGCCAGCAGAGGGTGTCAGATCCCCTAGAACTAGAGTTAGAGATCGTTTTGAGCCACTATATGGATGCTAGGAACTATGCATAGATTGTCTGAGGAACAGTCAGCTCTCTTACTCAACCAGTGAGACACCTCTCAAGTCCCAGCTACATATTTTAAAAGCAGACATGGATAGTTATCCAAAGCTAAGTTTGAAGCCCCATTGGTTTTCATTATAAAGACCTTAGCTAAGTCTTTCCACTTATAACCACTGCAGGATAAGCTAGCCAGTCAGGACCGCATTGGGAGTCCTCAATGGTATAGGAAATCCTGCCTTGCTTAAGGTTTGGCTTCACAAGAGTATATGCTCAGCTTCTCTTACACAGTAGCTCTAATTCAATCCAGTAAACATTAAGTTGGCCAAGATCATACTGGCTTCTGATCTCTGTAAAGACTTAACACAGAACAAAAGCCAAACATGTTTTTCTGCCTGAAGATGCCAAGGAATTCACAACGTTTGATCTCCAAGGTACTTTCTGGGTAATATATGTAACTTCATATAATACAATATTACCTTTAGCCATAAAGGCATTCATTTGTCATCTGTATTATTTGGACTTAGTGGCAATGAAAGCAAAATCAGAGTTTGAACTCCTTAACTTGTTAAATTACCTAAGTACTAGATATTTCTTTATTTCTATGAAGACAAGGTCTTAATATGTAGCCTTTGACTAGCCTGAAACTTGCCGTGCAGACCAGGCAAGTATAGAAATCATATAGATCCACCTACCTTTGCATCTCAAGAGGTCTGGGATTAAAGAAATATACTGCTATGTCTATCAGATACTAGAATCTATGTTTAATTTAAAGTAAACATAACTGCCTAACATATACAAGGTTAGAGTTCCATCTCCAACACTGCAAGAACAATAACAGCATTAATAAATTACTTATTTAAAAAGCAAAGATAATGTCATATTTTTGCTGAGCCATAACAAGTAATAACACTTTCTTCAAGCCATATAAATCATTTTTCACCTTACTAAAAAGGAGGTTTTTTTTTTCCTTATAGCATTTGTTGTTTGTGAGATATAAGATCTTTAGTACCATAAGAGATGGAAAATATTCATCTGGGGGCCCATGCTTGAAACTCAAGTCCAGGATGGCACTCAAACTTGACAGAAAAGCGGTTCCAAGAGCAGCTCAGAACTTCCAGACAAGTCATGGCTCCAGCCTCTTAGGATAACTCTGCACCACACTGCCTTTCACCTGCTGCAAGGAGACTCAAACTCATCACCTATGAAGCATAAGACCTCACAGTCTCACAGATTAAAATGAATGATGGGCAAGTTGTGCTGCATGGATGCGACACCTAGAGGTACATATATACATTCACCAGGTAAAGACTCCTATGACCAGAGATAAAGTCATATAATCCAGAATAAAAGAAGCAGGAGATAGCAGCAAAACAGCAGAGGTGCTTACCTTTTCCGGCAGGTGAAGAATGGTGTGTTCTCCAGCACTGAAGTGAGACAGAGATTTATATGCAGCACTTGCTACCATAGGATCCTGGACAAGGCAGACAGAAAGCAACAGATATCAAACAGCAGATCTAGGGGAGGCAAGAAAAATCTTCTCTAACCAATGCCAGAATCCCACTGATACGTTAAAAAAAAAAAAAGGGAGGAGAGGTGAAAAACAAAACCAAAACATCATTATGACAGAGGAAAGACTGACTGATCATCATTAAGCATTCTTCAGAAGAAAGTGCTCCCAATATTAATAAAAAAAAATAATACTGAGCCAATGGGCTCAAAAACATTCAATATTTTCATCCTAATTTGAACCTTAAAAGTTATCTAATTACTGAAGTCCCTCTGAATTAGTATGGCTTAGTAGGACTGTGAGGATTTAGAGTCTGATAAGTCTGTCTTTAACAGGACAAGTGATCTATATGTAGTTAGTTCAAGCTCATGCATCCACTGGGCAAGTGTGTCTCCAGCAATCCCGGCATGCTGATGCATACTTGGAACCTTATCCCAGGGGAGGCAAAGACAGGCAGGTCCCAGGTCTCATTGCATAGCCAGCCTAGCCTATTAGGTGTATTCATACCAGTAAGGGACCTTGTGTCAAGAAAGATATGACAGAGGAATGACATTTGAAGTTGTCCTCTGGCCCCCACATATATCAGTCATACATGAACCCACATAAACATACAGACTGTACTGTGTACTAGGCCTTCTTTTGGTACACATGAGGAAGGGCCAAAGTAGAAGAGTGAGGGAATCATAAAAGCAAGGGATAATGTCAACAACCCTTCACATCTGCCATTATCAATGAGAGTAGTGCAGAACCATTCTTGAATCTGAACTTACTAAGTGTCACTTTTTTAAAAATCAAAACTTCAGTTCCAGAGAGCTAAGTGTTTATCCTTAGTCTTTTTCATAGCCATTTCCCCAGTTTGTTCTGAGTCACTGATAGTTCTATAAAAATACCT
>NW_021623761.1:0-8476 GCF_004785775.1 Grammomys surdaster | reverse complement strand
TGGTTCCCCTCGCCCCCACGAATAACCGAGTCCCGCAGGCCGGGACAGGTGGCGCCCACCGTTTGGGGCTCGAGGCACGAACCTCTCCGGACGGACACCCCAAGAGAAAGCAGCTGCGACATCGTTGAAGAGAGAGGCAGTCGTCGCCGCCCTAGACCTGCCGACCTCGGTGAGTTTTACTTTCATTCCGTCCCATAGAAATGGGCCATTCATTGTCAAAGGAGGCGAGTTTCATTAAGGGCCTCAAAGATGCACTCAGAGAGAGAGGAATCAGGGTAAAGAAAAAGGATCTTGTAAAATTTTTTATTTTTGTTGATGAAAAATGTCCTTGGTTTATGATTGATGGACCAACTATACATCCAAAGAAATGGCAGAAAGTTGGACGAGAATTAAATGAAAAAATAGCCAAGGATAAAGATGAGGGAATAACAAAGACAATATTTTCTTTTTGGGGTTTAATTAGAGATGTCATTGAGGATGCTCAGGGAGATGAGGGAAAGCACCAACTGCTTTCGGTGGCTGAATATTGTCTTAGCCAGTCTCGTCCTGGGTCGCGAAATTCTAATCGTGACCAAGATCCATCAGACACCTTGACCAATGAAGCTGGCCCCGCCAGGGAGATTGATCCCCTTAGACCGCCCTCCCGGGCATCTGACTCCTTTTCCATCCTTGATGTGTCGGTCACTTCACCTAAGCCTTCCCCCGTTCGCCTTTATCCCCCTCTGCCATCGCCCCCCCTCCTCTCTTCCTCTCCTTTGCATCCGCCTCCATATGTTCTACCCTCCGCGCCTCCCTGCCCCCCTCCCGAAGTTTCTTTTTCTTTTATTGCTCCTGTCTTCCCTTCCACTGCTCCTGCCTGCGGGATTAATGCCACCGCGTCCCCTCTCTCGCCCTCTTCCCAGCTTCCTGATTCCTTAGATCTTCCTGATACAGCCAACCTTGAGGTGGAAGCTGCCCGCCGACATGCTCCTGATCAGCCTCCTCTAAGAACTTTGACTTTTCCCCTCATATCTGGGCCAGACCTGCCCGCTTCTCTGTCTTCCGTTCGCGCTCACCTTTCTGATCAGCTCCGGGAACTGACTGACATTCTCCGCCTTCAGGATCAGGTCGCGCGCCTTTCAGTTCTTTGTGCACCTCAACCTTCCTTGCGCTTGGCTTTTCCGGTTACCCGCTCCGGCCATGGGTCCTCAGACCCTGCTCCGGACCCCCAGCCCTCTTCCACAACTAACCAGGGGTCCCCGCCCATGAATCCCGCGCCCCCTACGGGTGACCCTCCCCCGGGCCCAGTTCATGATTCCTCGGACGGGAGTGCTTCAGAGGAGGGAGGAAGCGAAAGCGAGGAGGAAACACCCGCTCCCCCGGACGCTCCCGTTCCTCCTGCGCCTGCTCCCCCCGCCACAGTCTTTAAAAAGCTCCGTTTTAAACAACTCAAAGATTTGAACTCGGCGGTCCGTGATTATGGACCGAACGCCCCCTTTACGCTGTCTCTTCTTGAAAGCCTGGGTGGCGGTGGCTATTTGACCCCCAATGAGTGGTTTTCAGTCGCCCAGGCCGTGCTAACTCGTGGCCAGTTCCTTTCCTGGCAGGCTGATTGGGCTGATCGCTGCCGCCAGCAGGCTCGGAGTAATCTCTCCTCGGGCCGCCGCCCCGCTTCAAAGTGGACGCTTGATAAACTTTTAGGAAGGGGCAAGTATGCCACAGATCAGAGGCAACAGAAATTCTCTTTGGGCCTTCTGGCCCAAAGTTCCTCGGCCGCCATGAGTGCCTGGAGAGCGATTCCTATGAAGGGTTCAGTCCTTTCCCCCTTAACAAAAGTCACTCAGGGGGCTAATGAGGAGTTCTCAGAATTCATCGCTCGCCTCCTGGAGGCAGCAGAGAGAACTTGGGGGACGGGTCAGGAGAACAACAAACTCCTTTTGCAATTGGCCTATGAGAACGCCAATTTAGCGTGCAGGACCGCCCTCAGGGGCAGGTATAAGGACAAAGACCTAGATGAAATGATTAAACTCTGCAAAGATGTAGATCCCTTCGCTCAGAAAGTCTCCCAGTCTATAAATCTGGCTGTGGGTGCTGCTACTGGCGCCGCCCAGAATCATACATCCTGCTTTCGGTGCGGCCAAACTGGCCACTTTGCTCGCCAGTGCCCCTCAGATAGAGCCCTCCCCCAAGCGGGGAGAGAGCGCCCTTTGCCTTCTGCCCTCTGCCCTCGCTGCAGGCGGGGTAGACACTGGGCTAATACCTGTCGCTCTAGGACTGATGTTCTGGGCAACCCCCTTTCTCCCCTTCAGGGAAACGGAGTGAGGGGCCAGCCCCGGGCCCCTCAACCAGTCACCTTCCTGCCGGCCTCGGGGAACAGCCAGGCGGGGCCACGCCAGACCCTTCAACAGCAGCTCCCAAGCCAGTCACAGCCCTCCGCCGGGCTACCCCAGGGAGCGGGGGAATGGACCTCTGTGCCTCCACCGATACAATATTAGAGGCGGATAAAGGAGTCCAGATAATTCCCTCAGGGGTCTTTGGCCCCCCTCCGCCTAAAACTTACTATCTCATCTTGGGCAGAGCTTCTGCCACGCTCCAGGGCATCACTGTCTTCCCCTCGATTGTTGATAATGACTATGTGGGAGAGATTAAGGTTTTGGCTGCAAGCTCCCGAGGCCCCATCCATATTCGCCAGGGACAGCGCCTTGCACAGGCCCTTCCCCTCCCATTGGACACGACCTCGCCTTCACTGGGCTCATCCCGGGGCGCCTCCACCCCGGGGTCCTCAGATGTCTATTGGGTTCAAAGAATTTCACAAGAACGCCCACAATTAAAACTTAAGCTTAATGGCAAAGCCTTTGTGGGCATTCTGGACTCTGGGGCTGACTCCACAGTTATCTCCCAGGCCTCTTGGCCCCCTTCCTGGCCCTGCCAGCCCTCTCTGACCCACCTCCAAGGCATTGGCCAGTCCACCAATACCCTCCAGAGTTCCCAATTGCTAACCTGGGAGGACCCTGAGGGCAACTCTGGACACGTCAGACCTTTCATTGTTCCAGGCCTCCCTATCAATTTGTGGGGCCGAGACATTTTGAGTCAAATGGGAGTTCTCATGTTCAGCCCCTCTGTGGCTGTCACCCATCAGATGCTAGATCAGGGATTTATTCCTGGCCAGGGCCTGGGTAAAAACAACCAGGGAATTCCTGCTCCCCTTGAGGTCTTGCCAAAGACCTCGCGTTCAGGACTAGGTTATGACTCAAATTTTTCTTGAGGGCCATTGCTCCCCCTGCACTCCAGGCAGACAAGATCACCTGGAAATCGGATCTCCCTGTCTGGATTGACCAATGGTCCCTTCCTCAACACAAGCTCACTGCGGCCATGCAGTTGGTGCAGGAACAGCTAGATGCTGGCCACATTGAGCCTTCTACCTCCCCTTGGAATACCCCTATATTTGTGATCCAGAAAAAGGGGGGTAGGTGGAGACTGCTCCAAGACCTCAGAGAAGTTAATAAGACCATGGTTCCGATGGGAGCCCTCCAGCCTGGCCCCCCTCCCCTGTGGCCATACCTAGAAGATATTACAAAATGGTCATTGATTTGAAAGATTGCTTCTTCTGCATCCCTCTACACCCAGAGGATAGCAAGCGCTTTGCTTTTAGTCTTCCCATTGTTAACTGCATTGGACCATCTCCCCGGTTCCAGTGGAGGGTCCTGCCCCAGGGCATGGCTAATAGTCCTACCCTATGCCAAAAATTCGTGGCGCAAGCCATTGACCCCTTCCGCCTTCAACATCCCGAGTTGTACATCATTCATTACATGGATGATATCCTTCTGGCCGGTCCTGATGAGACTGCCCTACATGGGACAGGCCAGCAGCTGATCACTGCTCTCCAGGACCTTGGGCTACAGATAGCCCCCGAAAAGGTCCAGCTTCAGCCTCCCCATTTATTCTTAGGCTTTGAGCTTCACCCTTCTAAGATTCTTTCCCAAAAGATTGAGCTCAGAAAGGACTCCCTGCGCACACTTAATGACTTTCAGCGCCTCCTGGGAGATATAAATTGGCTACGCCCCTACCTGAAGCTGACCACTGGAGAACTTAAACCTCTTTTTGACATTCTTCAGGGAGATTCAGATCCTTCTTCCCCCCCGCACACTGACCCTTGAGGCCGCCTCCGCCCTTGCGCGTGTGGAGAAGGCTATTCAACAACAGACTGTTACTTATTATTCTCCTGCTTCCCCTTTGTGGCTGTTGATCCTCCCCACTGTGTTCGCCCCCACAGGACTCTTATGGCAATCCAAGCCTTTATATTGGCTCCACCTGCCTGCCACCCCTGCTAAGGTTTTGCCCACCTATCCGTCCCTGGTGGCACAAATAATAAAACTAGGAAGAGAGACTTCCCTCAAACTTTTTGGTAGAGACCCTGACATTGTCAGCCTCCCTTACAACGCTGCTCAGGTCAAATGGCTCTTACAGACTTCAGATGACTGGGCTGTCAATTGTGTCTCGTTTCAGGGAAAGATAGACAACCACTATCCTTCTGATAAGCTTATACAGTTTCTTGAGCACCAGGCAGTGGTCTTCCCTAGAATTACCAAAAACTCTCCCATTCCCCAGGCATCTCTAGTCTTTACAGATGGATCCTCCTCCGGGATTGCAGCCTTTCATCTCGATGGACGGGTTTCTAGAGTCCAAACAGAATTTTCCTCGGCACAGTTGGTGGAGTTGGTTGCAGTTATTCGGGTCTTTAAGGCTCTCCCAGACCGTGCCTTTAACCTGTTTACTGATAGTGCATATGTGGCTCAGTCAGTGCCCCTATTGGAAACTGTTCCTTTTATTAGGCCATCCACCAATGCCTCCCCACTTTTTTCTGAGCTACAGAGGCTAATCCTGGCCAGATCACACCCGTTCTTTGTGGGACACATACGTGCCCACTCTGGCCTCCCTGGACCCCTTAGTGGGGGTAATGACCTTGTCGATAGGGCCACCAGGGACTCTCAAACACCTCTGGTGACGCTGGCCACACTCCCTGATGCCATCCAGAGGGCACAAGAGGCTCATCGACTCCACCACCTGAATGCCCAGACCCTCCGGCGGCTGTTCTCCATCACCAGAGAGCAAGCACGCCAGGTTGTCCGCCAGTGTCCAGGCTGTCTTACCCTCCTGCCTGAGCCCCATTTGGGGGTGAACCCCCGAGGTCTTACTCCAGGGGATTTGTGGCAAATGGATGTTACCCATTTTGCCCCCTTTGGTAAACTTAAATACATTCATGTCTCCATTGACACCTTCAGTGGCTTTCTCTGTGCTTCACTACAGGCTGGAGAGGCCACCAAACATGTTGTTAATCATTTGATCTCCTGCCTTGCCTATGTAACCTTGCCCAAGGTTCTTAAAACTGACAACGGCCCTGGATACACGAGCACTGCCTTTAAACAGTTTTGTGCTCAGCTCAACATTAAACATATCACAGGCATCCCTATAACCCTCAGGGGCAGGGAATTGTTGAAAGGGCACATCAGTCTCTAAAAAACATGCTCTTAAAGTTGCAACATTCAGGGGGCATTCTCTACCCCCAAAAGGGAAATTGTAAGGTGTTACTAAACCATGCCTTGTTTGTCCTCAATTTCCTAACCCTCGATGAGAGGGGCAGATCTGCTGCAGACAGGTTCTGGCACCCTTCCACAGCGGAGTCCTATGCCAGGGCCTTGTGGAAGGATCCACTTACACATAGGTGGAATGGCCCCGACCCAGTCCTGATCTGGGGGAAGGGACATGCGTGCATCTATGACTCCAAAGAACAGAGTGCACGCTGGCTACCAGACAGACTGATAAAAATAATGGACTCTTCTCCTAAAAATTGTGACCCCCTTCCAGGGAACCCCCCTGAGAACGCCTAAATGTGCTCTCTTGCAGGAGCCCCAAGGATGCTGCTATCCACCTCGCTCCTGGCGACTTGGACCTTGGTTGCTACAGCCATCAACCTGCCTCACAATCCTTATATGGTGTACAACTTCACTTGGGTGATCATCAATCAAGCCGGAGACATGGTCAACTCCAGCTCCTCCCTTGGTACCTCTCCCCATTGGCCCGTCCTCCACATCGACCTTTGTGCTCTGGCTGTGGGGGCTGATCCATATTGGGGGCTGGAAGACCAGGTCTGGCCCCTGGAGGGGGCCCCCAATCTTCCTGAGCGAGGCACAACAAAATTCGAACCCTGTCGTTCGGCCCCAGGGCGCTCTACCCTCCACAACTTTCTTAGAAGGGGAATTTATGTTTGCCCTGGTCCCCGTCACCGCCCTCATGGCACAGGCTATCGGTGTGGAGGGGTTGCAGACTTTTTTTGCGCTTCGTGGGGATGTGAAACCACGGGAGACACATACTGGAAGCCTTCATCCTCCTGGGACTATATCACTGTCAACCGCTCTGCCATGCCCGGTAACCCCTACATGCTTTGCCGTGGCTGGTGCAACCCCATATCCATTTTCTTCACCACATCAGGCCAGTCCCAAGATTGGACAGGCTCGGGGTACACCTGGGGTCTCCGCGCCTACTTTAAGAGCTGGAATCCAGGACTCCTCTTTACCATTAAGCTCCTTAAAGAAATCCCCAACAAACATCAGGCTGCTCTAGGTCCAAATCCTGCCCTGCGGCAGCCCGCTCCTCCTCCCGCTCGACGCCCTCCTAGTCCCCTCCTCCTTCCCCATGCCTCAGCTGTCCCTCTGGTCACTCTTTTTCAGCCCACCATTCCCGGGGGACCCCCTAGCTCTGCAGACCTTATTGTCTCTCTGGCCAATGCTTCCCTTGAAGCCATGCGCGTGGCTAATTCTTCTGCTTTTCCTGAGTGTTGGATGTGTTTTGACCCTACCCCACCATTTTATGAAGGCATTGCGACCTTCGCAGACCCCCAGTTTACCAACAACTCCTTAACCCTCCTTCCCCTCCCAAACCCTGAGGGTGGATTGACCCTAGCCTCTATCTCTGGCATGGGCACCTGCCTGCTTGGGCCCAAGATGCTTCCCCCTAGAGATCTTTTCCCTGTTTGCAATCAGACTCTCACTATCAATACAACCTATCTGTATGTGGTTGCGCCTAATAATACCCTCTTTGCCTGCTCAAATGGACTGACCGCTTACATCTCCACCTCCAGATTCCTTTCCCATGATTATTGTGTTGTTGTTACCGTCCTCCCTCAATTTTTTGTTTATGAGCCCGAGTCCTTCCTACGCTTCTTTGAATCCGGGGTCCCACACAGAGACAAGAGAGAGCCTCTGACTGCGCTCACCCTCTCAGTCATCCTGGGTCTGGGTGCAGTCGGGGCAGGAACGGGTATTGCGTCCCTTGTAAGGAATGACCAAAATTTTGCCCACCTCCAGTCTTTAATTGATCAGGACCTTGGTCACCTGAGAGAGGGCATCCAAGACCTCACTGAGTCAGTGGCCTCCCTTTCCGAGGTGGTCCTCCAAAACCGACGAGGACTTGACCTACTCTTTTTGAAGGAGGGGGGATTGTGTGTGGCCCTTAGAGAAGAGTGTTGCTTTTACTCAGATAAGACAGGTTTGGTGAAAAACAGTTTAGAGAAAGTTAAAAAGAGCCTTGAAGAGAGAAAGAAAGCAAGAGAACAACAAGAATCTTGGTACAAAAATTGGTTTTCTACCTCCCCTTGGCTTACTACCCTGCTGCCCACTATATTGGGGCCCCTTGTTGGTATTCTTTTGCTTCTCTCCTTTGGCCCTTGGGCTTTTAATCGCCTCACAAGTTTTGTTAAAAACCAGATAGATTCCACAGTTAAAAGACCAGTTGAAGTCTACTACCATCAGCTAAAAGCAGAGGACGACACCGAGGCTGTCGCCCATGTGGTGGTGACACAACCTGAAGATGAAGATGTGGGGCCCGCGCGCTCCTCCCTTGGCCGGCCTCTTAACTTTCGGGCCCTACAGGGGAGCTCCTGGCTCTCTTGGCTGACCTTCCGTATCCCTAGATAATTGAAGACAGGCGTCTCTACTCCACCCCGTTGAATTGGCTTGCCCCTGCTATTGCTTGAAAGAACCTCCCAATAGCTGCCTCGACAGCTGCATCCTGGCCTTGGCCTAGCTACATCCCAGCCTTGGCCTAACTGCAAGCCTGGCACTAAACAGGACGCGACCTCATAGCCCCTGCACCCTGAGGACTTGCTTCCATTGCACCAGGAGTGGGTATGAGGATCGCAAGGGGACCAGCTCTTGCACCTCACGGGCCTTAGCTGCCATTGCACGTGAGAGAGTGGTCTCCCCTTCTCCTTCATGACCACGAACTTGGTCTTGACAGACAGCCAAGACTGTCTACCAACGGTGCCTCTCAATGGCCTTGCTGCCCTTATGGGACCGCGAGCTGCCTACGGCCGGGATGCCCTCCCAAATTCTCCCATCCTTGAGTTTCTTCCTCTAAAAGACGCCCTCTTTAGTTTACAGGGAAGGGGGAGATGTCAGAGACCAGGACCCCTAACAGGGACCCCTGCCAGCCTTCCCCC
>NW_021623760.1:0-6206 GCF_004785775.1 Grammomys surdaster | reverse complement strand
ATAGTGGAACATTCCAAAGGAACCCAACCTACATGAGTCAGGATCAGGTGAAAACTCTCTGTACGCTTATCTTTCTCAAGAATGTAGTCCTGTCCTGTCACTTCGGCCTTGCCCTGTCACTTCGGCCTTGCCCTGTCACTATGGTTCTCAGCTTGGTTCCACCTGACTAAATTGCATTCTTTCCTTTCTCTTTGCAGGTCGGCCAGTTCCAGTAATGGTGACTGGTCTTTCCACATTCCTAAAGAAAGCCTAAAGAATATTTTATATCTAAAAAGGATTCTATATACCCAGTATCCATAACTTTTCCCTCTACATTCCTCCATTTTTTCTAATGATAGTTTTTAATCATAAAAACTTAACTCCACTTCTTCTAATGTAAATCTGATTACAGATCTTGCATTTCAGTATCTTCATAGCTTCTATTTCCCTGTCTGAGGGTTTGATATTGATGGCATAGCAATAAAAGCTGAACAGCACTAACTCTCTAACAAAGGTAACTGATCTGTTTAAGAAGAAAAAAACAGAATCAAAAGAGGACCAGGGAAAATATCAGAGTGGTAATGTCTAATTCCTGAAGCATGTCCTGAAAGGCTGCCTCATGGTTGTGCTGCCCGCCATTGGCCACACCCACAGGGTTTCTAGTGTCCTCTGGAATGCTGCACCAGCCTCCCCCAGAGGCTTCAAGTCGTTGTTGCTGGTCGCCTGCTCCCACCGGTATAGCTCGTTTCTCCACAGGCCAAACATGGTCGGACATCGCAGGCAGCTTGGTGGTGTTGAACTAGAACCGCGTCACACTCGGGTCTCTAGTCTCGTAGGCCCCTTTCAGCTGTTCTCAGACCTCGAGTCAGACCATTTTAAGTGCTTTTATGTAGGCAAACAAGGATTTAGAAAGGACAGCATTAGGATCATTCATTCTGCCCGCCCCAGTAAGTGGCAGAGGTACCCCACACAAAATCTCAAAGGGTGTAAGCTTAAATCACTCTAGAGTGTTCCACACTCAGAACAAGGCAAAGGGAAGGGGGGCTGTCTAGTCATTACCACCGGTCTCCAATGCTAATTTGGTTAAGGTCTCCTTAATTGTTCTATTTATCCTCTCTATCTGTCCTGAACTCTGGGGTTTATAAGCACAATGTAATTTCCAATTAATCCCCAGCTGTGTGGCCAGTCCCTAACTAAACTGGGCAACAAAGACCATTAACAGACCCAGTTAGTTACCTTGGGTATTCCAAACCTTGGAAAGATTTCTTCCAGGATCTTCTTTCCATATTTTGCCAGCTTGACTTCTGTGAAGTCCATCTCCCAGTAAGCTCTGGGCCAGTCGCCCCTCAGTCTCTTCCCATTGGTTAAGGCACAAGCTCTATAGTTTCTCACCACAGCTTTCGCCAAATCAGACAGTCCTTCTTCTTGTGGGAGAATTAATTTACCATCTCAGTTTTTTATTACCCCATAAGGGGTTTCAGAGTGAAAGCCCAAATTGTCCATCACTTGATGGTCGTTGGTGGCATATCTGAAACTGGTATCTCGAGTGTCAAAATAGTCTCTGGAACCCTTACTGCTAGAATCATTGCTCCCTGGGCAGCTTTCTAGGCAGCCATGTCAGCCATCTGATTTCCTTTTTGCAACAGTGTACTGAGCCCTTTGGTTTTGGTTCAAAGAGGCTCAGTATTTCTGCGTTGTCAGCAGCCCTCTTTGTCTATAGATTGCACCATGTATATGAGCCGTGGCAAAGGCATATCGGTACTAGCTTTCCATCTGCCACTGAATCTCCCGCCATTCGCTTACCTTCCACCACGAAACTGCTGCCATCTGTATAGCAGTTCAGACTTCCTGGCCAGGGCTGGTCCTTCAGGTCGCTCCGAGTACCTGTTTCTTCTGCCAGGATATCAACACAGTGATGGATGGGAGAAGAGTCGTCAGTCACAGGCAGAAAGGTGGCAGGATTCAAGATGGCCGGGGGTGCAAAGATCACCCCTTTCAGTCAACAACAGGCTCTGATAGTGCATCACGCGAGTATTAGTCATCCATCAGTCAGGGGGCTGCTGGAAAGTTGATGCTGCCAAAAGTCCTCTCTGGGGGAGCGAACTGAGGAGGTTAAGTGTCTTGTATTCTCTTATTGACTTTTAGATCTTGTATTGGCTTGTAATCATTAGTGTCTGGCTTCTTCAGTTTCAACCCAAACTTTTGGGTAATCTGCTTGCCATTCACTGATATCTGGGGCTTCCGTCTTTGTCACCCAGGTTCTCTGTCTGTCTAGTTCCTATCTTATCTTTTGCCTTTCTCTCCTGCACTGTGGCCAAAATCCTTCTCGCCTGTAATCTCACCTGCCTTTTCTCTCTTTTCTCTCTTACACTTTCTCTGCCTCCTTAACTAAATCTTCCAGTAACCTCTCAAGAAACACAGACAGTGGCTCGTTTTGGTCCCTGAAGGACTTCTCTTACCTTGGCCAAATCGGTGGGCCATCTCGCTGCCCTTGGAGACCCGCTAGAGCCCGATGGTAGACCACCAGCCACCCCTTACCTGCAGTTAAGGGGGAATCCAGCATCAATCTCATTGGGAAGCTGCATAGGCTGCCCGTTGTCACCAGGAACGTTCTTACAGGCTTCTAACAGAATTCTTTCCTTCTCTTCAGTAGTAAAGAGAACCTGTAAATGCTATTGACAATCATCCCAGGTGGGCTGGAGGGAAAACATCAAAGACTCTACCAGTCACGTCAGACTGGCTGGGTTGTCTGGAAAGGAGGGGTCTTCTAAGAACCCCACAGATATCTTTTCTCTTTCTTAAGGGGAGGGGGGCTAAATTTGTCTTTACCACTGTATCTAATTGACAGCAGGCTAGTACTGTGTCACAGCTTTTCTTATTTTTTCTTACTCTAGCAATCATTTCCACCTGCTCTATCTTCTTCTCAACCATAAACCTGAGTGAGTCAAAATTTCTGGAGCTCACGACTGAACTGCCAACTGCAGCCACTGTTTCACTATACTTTTAAATGCACAATTTATATATATATTTTTTTAAAACAAAATTTTCTTACTTTTTCTGGCTGTAATTTCAGAAGAAGCACCTTGTCACCTGCTAAACTCAATAATCAATGAGACCAAGGCAGGGCTCTAAAAGTCAATTGAAACTGGTTTTTTGTTTTTACTTTTCTTTACTCTTAACTTCTTGTAAGGCTATTAGCCATTCCTTGAGGCAAAACTTTCTAGTGATATAATTCCATATGCATTTCTTGGAATGGCAGCTGGAGTAGGCAAGTCAGGCTGTAATTCTAATCTCTCCAGCATAATCATTATATAGCTCCTGGACCATAAACTGTCTCTTTTAAATGTCCTTGGGTCTGAGGCTGACCTGTCTTCCCCAAGGAAGAAGCAAGGCAATAAAACAAATTCCAGAAAACACCTTTCCAGGGACTAGTCAGAGTGACCATGACAACAGGAATGTCACACCAGCTTCTGCTGAGCCCTCTCTGAGCTTTGTCCTAACTCAAATTTGAAAGTTCTTAATTTAGGCCTATCTACAAATTCCTAAAGTAGTTCATCAAGGCCTTATCTGATCCCAGATAAAACTTACACTGAAATCTTCTTTTCAATCTTGGGGGAAGAAAAAAATCAGTTTCTTTACCATGAAAGCAAAAAAGTTCTTAGCCTCTCCAAGAGCAGCCTGTGCAAAGAATCATTTTTGCCAGGGCTCCTCCTGCTGTGCCTCACTTTTATCCACAGAGCAGGGGGACTTGCCTATAAGTTTTAACCCTTTTTATCTTTCTGAACATGAAACATAGAACAGACATTTATTCTAATAAAACAAAGACAGACAACGACACACGTGGACAAATTTGGCACCAAGGACTCACAATAGACATAGAAAGCATAACCAAGAATCTCTCCGGTAGGAGCCAGAGAGTTCCTTTTCTTTTGCTAACACACCGCGGAGATCAGACAATTGTTTTAGCTATTTCTCTGTCAATGGCCATGTTAACTCATGTTAACTCTTGTTAACTCAGGATATTTAGCACAGTAGAGTCAGTTCAAAATAACGTCAGTCACAGTCCAAAAACACACAAACAGTTCATCAAGAAAACAGAAAAAACACAGTCAGTTCACCCCCATCATGGGCGGTGAATATACCAGGTACAGAGTATTCTCACCCCTATCACAGGTGCAGAGACGGGTTACACAATCAAGACATGAAAGACTGCCGGTGAGAGAACCTAATGACCAGATGACATGGCCAGCCCATGCTGGACCTAATTTAACAGATTTCTTACATCACCAGCAATGAACAACACAGAATTAGTTGTGCCTTTAACTTAGTTAAAAGGTCCCTACGGAGCAAAGGGGTAGGACACTCAGGTATCACTAGGAAGGAATGAGACACCTGTCCTTTTCCCAGGTCTACTGTTCTCGTGGTGGTCCACGAATATGAGTTCTGTCCAGTGGCTCCAATAACTATGGTTTGCTTACTTCCCAACTTCCCCAGGGGTTTCTTGAGCACTGAGAATTCTGCTCCCATGTCGACAAGAAAGTCCATGGGGGTCCCCTCCACTTTCAGGGTTACCCTAGGCTCGGGGAGGGGGGCCAAGCCCTGACCCCCCTAGTCTTCATTGCTACCTAGGGCCAGAGCCTTAAGTCCCTTCTTGGCGGGACACTCTCTGGCCCAATGTCCTCTCTCCTTGCAATAGGCACATTGGTCTCTGTCCAGTGCTTGGCTGGCTCTTCTGGGTCTCCTTGGCTCCTGCCTCCAATACTCGCCCAAGTTCCCTGTCTGTCTAACTCCTCTAGTTCCCTGTCTTCTTCCCTCATCTACAACTGCGGCCAAAATCTTAAAAGTTGTCCCGCAGCGTTCTGGATGTTTTTCCGGGCTTCCAGAAGAACTCTCTCTTTCTCTTCAGCTGTGAAGAGAGTCTGGAGGAGCTGATTGCAATCATCCCAGGTGGGCTGGTGCGAATACATGATAGACTCCACTGGTCCAATCAGGGATGTAGGATTCTCTGAAAAAGTGGGATAATTAGCTTTCCAGTTAAACAGATCAGATGAAGAGAAGGGCCAGTATTGTAGGAACTGGACTGCATTCGGCTCGGTAGGTGCCGGACCTATAGCTCGGAGAAGTAGAGAAAACAGTGGAGTCGGGTCCTTCCGGACTCAACCCTCTCCGGCTCCTAGTGCCAGTTGCCGGCCCCCCGCCCCCGGCTGCTCCCTGTGGTTCCGGACTTGGTGCCGAGGCCGGGGGAGCCTGTGGTGGTTGATGATAAGGGGGGGCAGTGGCGGACTTGGCCACTCAGGTGGCTCCTCTATCTCGGGATAGATCTTAGGCGGAGCTGAGGGTTTAGTTTCCGAGTCCGGTTTCAGTTTGGGTTTGGGCGTTTTAGGCCCGGAACTGCAGAGAGCCAGGGCTCGGGAGCCTGGCTGTCTCTTAACCCATGGTCTCACCCACGGAGGGGGATTCTGGATCAGGTTCTGCCAAACCACGATGTATGGCTGTTGATCGGGATGTGCCCCTGGTCATTCCTGAAAAATAGTAGCTTTTACTGCAGAAATAGTAGTCGCATCAAAAGTCCCCTCAGGTGGCCATCCCACATCAAGTTTTGGCCACTCTGAGGCACAGAAAGTCTGCCAACGTCCCTTCCTGATGTTAACCGATAACTCATTGCCTCTGTCCTTCACCTCTGTCCAGTGGTCTAAAGTCAGGCTTAAGGGAGTCACTACAGTCTGTCCCATAACTGTCAACAAGCAACACAAAACACAGACAAAACAACTACACTAACCGTCTCAACCAAGAAGGCCAAAACCAATACACCTCCTCCAGCAGGCCAGGAGGTCTCTCACACCTCCTCCAGCAAGCCACCGTGTCCTCTCTGGCCTCCAGACGGGCACCCACCAGGCGTCCCTGGGGTCCCTCCTCACCTGGGACGTCTCCCAGGTTGTGGCAGTGGTAACCCTCCTAGCACGTCTGCTGGTCACCCATTCGCCTCCTGCCGAGACAAAAGGTTTGCTGTCTCTTACGAGACAGAAACAGCTGCCAAGCCAAACCATAGAAGTGCACTTTCCAGAATTCCAAACGAGACGGATCGACACACAAAACACACAAACAAAACCGCGGTGCCCTTACCTCCCAGTGGGGGTCTCAGAGATCAGGGTGGTCGCAAATCCCAGGACGAGCCCCCAATGAAGACCTCCGCAGAGGGGAGACCCTCTCTCAAGTCTCAGAAAGTC
>NW_021623759.1:0-23502 GCF_004785775.1 Grammomys surdaster | reverse complement strand
TGTGGGGACCCATGTGCTGTGGCTGTCCTGTGCATCTGTCCACATGTCCAACCATTTTAGAGTATTTATTAAATTTCACAGTGCCCTCTATCTCTCCTCCCATTCTCCTCTGAGAGAATTGAGGCTCCCCTGGGTATCCCCCATACCCTGGCACATCAAGCCTCTGCAGGGCATCCTACCTTACTGAGGACAGACAAGACAGCTAAGCTGGGGGAACAGATTCTACAGACAAGTAACAGCATTAGGGATAGGCCCTGCTCCGGTTGTTTGGGACCCAAATGAAGACCAAGCTGAACATCTGCTACATGTGCAACATATATGCTCCCTGGTTGGTGGCTCACACTCTAAGAGCCTAGGCTCACTCTGTTTGTTTTCCTGTGGAGTTACTACCCTCTTGGGGTCTTCAATCCCTCCATCAACTCTTCTAGAAGACTCCCCAAGTCCATCTACTGTTTGGCTGTGGGTGTCTGCATCTGTCTGAGTAAGCTGTTGTGTGGAGCCCCTCAGAGGACAGCCTTGCTCGGCAAGGATAACAGAGTACCATTAATAGTGTCGTGGATTGGTGCTTGGCCATGGGCTGGGTCTCTAGTTGGGCCAGTTATTGCTTGGCCATTCCATCAGTCTCTGCTTCATCCACCATGCCTACATTTCTTTTAGGCAGAAAAAAATTTGGGTTTACAGTTTTGTGAGTGGGTTGGTGTCCCTCTGGCTCCACTGGTGCCTGGCTACAGGAGGTGTGTCTTGAGGTTCCATATCCTACTGCTGTGAATTTCAACTAAGGTCACCTCCATTGATTCTTGAGAGCCTCCACTCTCCCAGGTCTCAGGCATGTCTTCAAAATGCCCCCCATCTTCCCCCACCACCATCCGGCAAGATTTTTAACATTTAATCTATTTTGTGTCTTTTTCATGCTCAATTCTGTATCAAATGTAAAATCTATTCCTTCTTAAAACTGTGGGCATGACCTTTAAGACCCTCTTCCTAGCTACCTGGAAGTCAGTCTTCTCCTGTCTGCCTTTGGATGAAGACGTAGAACTCTCAGCTTCTTCGGCACCATATCTACCTGGATGCTGCCATGATTATAATGGACAGAACCTCTGAACCTGCAAGCCAGCTCCATTTAAATGTTGTCCTTATAAGAGTTGCCTTGGTCATGGTGTCTGTTTATAGCAGTAAAAGCCTAAGACATGTCCATTTGCTGTAAGTAGAAGCTTCTTTGATGAGGGGTGGTAGCTCTACTCATCTCAGAGTGTAAGTATGAGATTTAGAATGTAGTAAGGAGTTATAGTGATCTGGCAAAGTGGTAGTAATAGATTCTTTTCTAAAGTCCCTGACCTCACTAGCCTGGGGAAGCTGACTAGGTTTGCAGGACTAAGCATGATTCCCCACTTGTTGAGGGGTTGATATCCAATTAGACATCTGTAGAAAGTGAGTGCCACTTATTGCTCCTTTATGGATATCTTGCCATGCTGGTTACTGTTGTGCTTCATGGGTATTGCAGCTGAATAGGACTTTTAATCCCTCCACACCCCCGGTAGCCTGCCCAGCATTTTCTGGTATTGTGGAAATTAGATTGCAGGAAAGACCAGGGAAATTGTTTGAGTTCTACCTTCAATCTCAGAGCGACAACCAAGGGCTACTTAAGTAGTCTATCTACATTGCTTTAGGAGTCAGTCAAACTACTCTGAGCAGCCATCCAAAAGGAGGAGCTTCTCACGCCTGGTACTGGAGATTTTGTTAGTCTTTGTTTACTGTGGGGAACATTGTCAGCTCAAGTGGTATAACTTCCTTTAAAATACACACAAGAGTTTGTGCATGCGTGCGTGCGTGTGTGTGTGTGTGTGTGTGTGTGTGTGTATCTGTCTGTCTATGTATTGACATCTATGACTCAGGTGACATCTAGGAAGAGGGTGCAGGAATTGAGAACTAAAATAGCATGAAGTCTGCAAAGTCTCTCCTAGAAATGTCTGTGTAAAGACAACCAGAACAATAGCAATGTTATCATTCTCTCTAAGCTCTGCCCCACAGTTACCTGGCAACAGCCAGGTATGCCTGACCTACTATAAAAGGGACTGCTTGCCCCCTCCTCGCTCTCTTGTTTCTCTCTTGCTTTTTCTCTGCTTCCCTTCCTCCTCTCCCCATTCCCTTCTCCCTCTCTCTCCATGTTCTCATGGCCAGCCTCCTTTACTTCCTCTCCTCTCCCCTCCCCTCCCCTCCCCTCCTCTCCCCTCCCCTCCTCTCCTCCTCCTCCTCCTCCTCTTCTTCTCTCTCTCCCTCTCTCCCTTTCTCTGACTCTATTACCCTCTTAACTCCCCTCCTCATGCCCTGAATAAACTCTATTCTATACTATACCGTCCTGTGGCTGGTCCCTCAGTGGGAAGGGTTGCCTCTGCATGGGCCCACTGAGACATCCCCTTCCCCCATACCTGACTACATCTCCATAGAACATATTCTCCCTCTCTTTATCTTTTTATAAACACAACAATGGCAACACCAAGAGCTGTGCCAATGTGGGAGGGGTGATATTTATGGGTTCTATCCATAGACAAAGAATTACAGATGAGAAATGGCTATGGAGACAGGGAGCATTAGTCTTTACCAAGAGTGAGCCCCTTGTTGGTTGTCCAATATACAGTGGTCAGCCCTCAAACCATATACACACAAACAACAAAAGCAGACTCAACAGGCTGTATTTATATTTGTGGATAAGCATATATACATGCATATATGTGTATACTAATAAATGTATATATGTGTGTAACAATAAATATGTGTGTGTGTGTGTGTGTGCATGTGTGTAAAACAATAAATTAAAGGAAGTTTATAAACTTAAAAATTGGGGCATGGGAGGGCACACAGGGAGGAAAAAAAGGGGAAATCATTGTAATTCTATTTGCATTAAATATGTATTAAAATAAAATCAAAATAATCAAAGTCTATTGCTTCCCCCAAAATATCATGAGCTTATTCTTGCTAGTTTTTACCCTCTCCAGCTTGAGCATTGTTTGTACACGCACATTTTAAAATTTCGCCGAAGAAGTGAATGATCCTGGATTATCCCAATGTTAGTCATTTGCTGATTGTGTGATCATAGGCCTGGGAAGTCTCGAGGGATTCAGTTCCTACTAAAAAGATAGTAGAGATGTGTTCTAATAAAAAGGAATGCTTTATTTGCTCTTTTAGATTTCGTTCCTGCATGAGTTATTGTTTAGTGCTGTGTTTTGAAATGTTCTTTGTGCTGTCAGGTGGGTTTTAGGACCCTTTGCCAACTATTGTGGAAATCAAGGCATATTTATCTAATGGGTTCTAGAGGTTACACTCACTAGTTCTGAACTGTTAGCCGTGTTCTGTCAAAACATAAGGAAGCCAAACTACTCATTCAAAGCGTGTTGCAGTCATAGTAGATTGAAGATTAAATTTAAGGTTGGTTTCAAAGACAATGTGCTTCCTTAAATATTTTGGCATGGTAAGCCTGTTACTGTATCTTGCTGGAATTCATTATAAATGAGTATCTAGGCCCAAAATTGCCAGAGTCTCTGATTGGAAATAACATATAAATATTTTATATGTTGAAATATATAGAAAACACATGCTAGACTATACAGAGAACTCTGTTGTAGGGTTTATTTGTGTTGTTCTATTGACTCTCTGCATCTGCATTTATCCATCCAAACACATCCCATAAGCCATAAGCCTTTGGTATAATTGCTTCATAAGGTAAAGCATATAAATATTTAGATTTTAGACTGCCAAAGCAAACAAACACACAGCCCCTGGCACATTGCTGCTGCAAGGCCTTTTCATCTGTCTTTTATGTTTGTAACCACAAATTTCTCAACAAGGAATTCATAATTACTTGATGTGTGAAAACAAACCACCAACATGGGAAAGGATAACAATAGCTTCCATGAGAACATTGTACAGCCCTTCTTATCGCTAAGGCAAATAATGAGATACAGCTGAATGGAAGAGCGCTATTCAAATGCAATCTCGGGGGCATTGTACCCATTCAGTGGTGAGGCATTTCCTTAGTAGCTAATATTAAAATCCTGTATTCTCAGAGTTCTCGTTGCCTTTTTCATTGAGATAAGACAGCCATGACAAGTCAACACATATAGAGTGAGTAATGGGACCTTGCAAGATAAAGGGTTCAGATCTGAGATTGCCTGCATAGAGTCCTTCATCAGTATATCCACATAGATGGAATTATCCTTCATAAAATATAATCCTGTCAGACAGAGGCAGGTGAGGATATCAATCCTAGCATCAAATACGAGTGCAAAGAAGCCCAGAAAATACAATGATTTTCCAATGCATTTACAATGAAAGTTTCTTTCATTGTTCTTCTCAAGGCTTCGTGCCCTTTGGCAGAGCAAATGGAGACACATGGTCGTTGGCCCAGACTCACAGTTATCATGATGTCTTCAGGGTTTTCTCATTTACCATGGCAGTCTTCATACCCTTGTGCCATTACACTTAACTGCATTGATTTCTTCCTGTACTTAAGTCTTCAGCTAGCATTTTAAGCAAGATAAATTAAAAAAAAGTTCACAATGGTTAGATCTAAGCAAGTTAGTATGCAGGAAGCCAGGGGTTTTATTCCTAGCTGTACATAAACCAGCCTGGTGGTACACACACATAATCCCAGAAGTTCAGGAGCCTTCTTGGTTATATAATGAATTTAAGATCAGCTAGGGATACAGAAGGCTTAATCTAAATAGATAAACAAAAGGATAAATACCAAGGTTTCTGAAAAACTATTGAATCTCCCTTATTAGCCATCATATATAAATACCTTCACCTCAGAGTTCTGTGGCCTTGAACCATTTTCATTGCATTTTGACTCTCTGATACCATCCTCACATCTAAGTTTAAATGGTTTCTTCTTCTACGAGGATGCATTTCCATCTCTGAACCTCTTCTATGAGTCAGATGTTGCAGAGCTGTTCATTGTCCACTGGAAAAACAAAGGATTTCATGTTGAAGCTGTGTGTTTGAATAGTTATCAAATTGAGTATTTTATTTACCCTTTATTATTTGGTTGAAATACTGCAATGGGTTTTGTCACTATCAACTAATTTCTCTGTGTCATCCATTTAATTTAGTTAGAAGGAAACATTCTAACATGATCATTGAGGGAATTTTAATTGTTACTAAAATATCAAATTGTGAGAGGAAATGCTTTAAAATTGGTTTCTGTGTTTGCTCATGTGTCAATAGTGTCAGATCCTTTACCACCATTTTCTTGCAGAGAGAATTTAACACCTCTGAGGTTTAAAATAAATCTGAGTCAGGAAATACTGATTTGTTAATGCTCTACTTTGTGAATAATTCCGGAGTAACCAGGAGCTCAGTTTTCAGACCATGATAAGTAGACTCCATTGTTCCTCAAGGCCCAAGTAAGGAAAGACACATGACAATTCCTCTGTGGTGCAGTTTGCAAAACATTGCTTTTTTTTTTCCTAAGTTATAAACACGTATGCTGTATTTTACTCTTAAAACTAGAGAAGTTTAAAGTCAAATTATGTTAAAAGCAAACAAAAGGGACTGGTAGTCATCCTTCAACGCCAAACTTTCCTACTGGTGGATCTGCCGATCCCTTAACTTACCTCCTACTAAGAAGCATCTAATTCCCTAAAGCCAGGTCAGATCCCGAGGGCTCACCACACCAGCTCTTCCACTTATCCTTGTGTCTTCCAAAGTTCAACCTATAACCAAGTCCTAACAACATCGCTTCCTAAATGTGTCTAGAATCTTCTCAGTGTTCCCTTACAGCCCTTCTTGCCTTGCTAGGAGTATTTAAATATCCTCTAAGTAAGCATTCATACTTTTTACCTAGTAGTAAAAATGAATAAAAAGATGTATGTGTATTTTTCTGTCCATCTACAAGTGTGCATGTATATAGCTGTGAGATGTTGCTGTTTAAAACCCTTAAATGGTATAGATTGTACTTAAACCCACATTGTCAAGCATGGCTGTGATCTCCAAGCTCTGGTCCCACTGTTTGCTGCTCCTCTTCTGCTGCTCCTTTGCTACCATACTCTAGCCTCCAGTCCACGAAGCTTACTGCTGCCTCCGTGTTAGGTCTTTTTCTTGGAGAAACATGTTGATTATGTCATTGCTTTGTTTCTTTCAGGTATCCTCTTGTTAGAAAGACCTTCCTTGACCATACACTGTCCAGCCATGTCCCCCAAATACTCCCCAGGTCTTTATTGTTTGGTTTCTTTTGAGCATTGTATTTATTTAGAGAGTAGTTCCTCCTAGGGAAATATAAAAACCACAAAACAGAGACCTTGTCTAATTCATAACTCTACCTTTGGACTCTAACACAGAACCTGGCACATAGGAGATGCCCTAACTGTTCCATGAACATGGTAAAGCAGTGTACTGAAAGAAAGTACACTAGGAAGATCATGTGTCCTGGATTCAGGAGGATTCTGTCTGGAATTCTTCCATTTCCACTCAAATAGTTTTGTAGATCTATAATTACATGATTGAAAAATGAACCATTACAAATATATAGTCCTATAAGGTATATGTGACTCCAGGAAAGAGAAGTAAGTGAACCAAATTCAATACATTAGGCTACCCTTTTCATAGCATGTGTGGTGAGAGTGTTTTGTATGTGTCAGAAGATTCCTGCAAAAAGACAGTAATCTTCGGTGGACAAATAAGAGACTTAGGTAAAACAAATGAAGAGTCAACTATTTCAAGCTTTATGAAGTCCAAGATGATTTACTCTGTGCTGATGTATGTTGGAGGGATGTAAAAGAATTTTTTGTTTCTATAAAGGCTTGCAGTGGAGAGTGGAGGGCTTGTCTTGAATCTCAGGTGAGTTTATGAACTGGGACTTCAAAGAAATGCTCAAATGTTGGGGATTCTTGGGATAAACTACGTGCATTTTGAGTTAGGACAGGCACAGGAATCTAAAAATTCCAGCAGTGAAATAATATGGTTGGGATATAAAATCTCCTCCCAAAAATCTAGTGCTGAAGGCTTGGTTAGCTGAATGTTCCAGGATGGTGCTTTTGGAAGTGTGTAAACCCTGAAGGTATTTGATTGAATTTATGACTATTGGGAGCCAGTAAGAATTGTGGAAAGTGGGGCCAGGCTGGAGGAAGTGGGTGGAAAGGGGTGTGCATTTGGCTACCTCTCACTCTGACCCATGTTTGTCTCTTTCTTGACTTCTAACCTGCCAGGAGATAAGCACCCTCCTCTGTCCTGTGCTCCCACTGTCATGGTGTCTGTCTTACAGTCATCCCATAGCAATGGGGACAGCTTAGCAAGGACCAAAACTCCTGAAGCAACAAGCCAGATGCCAGAATGAATCTTTGATATTTAAGTTGTTTACCTATATTATTTGTCACAGTGATGAAAACAAACACGAAGTTTCTAAATTATCATAAATAGCTGAGAACTGTAAAATGCAATACATGCGATTTAAGTGACATAATTTAAGTGACAAAAAAAAAACCCAAGAAGGGTGCTGTTTCTGTTAAGATGGGACCTCTATCCCTTCTAAACCATGTAGACTTACTCCAAAGAAAGCCACCTGGAGTCTTTAAGCATCATGTGACATAGTCTGATTATCAGAGCAATTAAGAAGTTAATTCAATAATGATTTATTAAGGTACCTGATCCAACAAGCATTAGAATAGGTCTGGAAACAGTGCTGAACAAATTAGAGTTATTCTCTGACCAGTGTATAGTTGGTGGGGAATACAGAAAGCTAGGAAAAGCAATTGCAGCACATCTTGACAAAGTAAATTAAGACAATAGAGGAATCAGTGACATGCAAAGAACACAGGCTCGAGATCAGACTCCCTAGATTCTCTCCTATATCCTGTATCTACTAGAAATTGGAGTTTGAAATCTGTAAAGTAAGAATTCTAATAGCACACATCCACAGCCTGTGGAGAGGGTCAGGTGGGTGTCACAAATGGTTCATCATAGACAATGAAAGTGAAAATTTCATGCCATGAGGGAGGGAGCACAGGACATCCACAAACCCACAGGTAATTTTTCGAGATAATTTAGCAGAATTCTGGGAAGATGGAGGACCCAGGTGAGGACCCAAGGATGAAGTACCGAATGATCAGGAAATCGAGAGTCCTAGAACAGAATTTGCTTATAAAGATAGTATGATTATATAGGCATCTGTTTATTATAAACCAATGAAGTAAAAGCAACTCAATTTAAAATCTGGCAAACCACCTGAATTGACATCTCAAGAAATGATGAAGTAGTTAGTATTCAGGAAGAGCTTATATCCATTAGCTATCAGGGAAATTAAACCAAACCCACACTGAGATATTACTTGGCAGTTATCAGCATGGCACTCTCCCAGAAGACAGAAGTAACAAGCATTGGTGAGGTTGTGAATGTAGCTGGAACTGTCTGAGGAACTAAACTCGAGCAGCTGCTTGAAAAACAGCTTGGTACTTCCTCGAAAGGTCAAACAGGGTCAGCACATGATCCAGCAACTCTACACCATAACTTTAATTTTTCAAACCTTATTTTTAATAATAGTTCTTAAACACATTAACCTTCTTTTTAGCCCACCACCCACCAAAGGTAGTGGGAAAGAAAGGATATGGGGAAGTGGACCTGTTTAGAAAGGTTCTTTGGAGCAATTCCCGTCTGTATTGTCTGGAGATCAGAAGTTCAGTTCACAGGTCAGCAGTGGTAGCTCGATCCACTCACAAACACTTCATGGATACACCAGCAGTCCAATACGTTAAAGTCAGGATAGCAAACTCAAATCAACAGTGGTGGCGCTACCTAGCAGAGACAGCCAGGCCTCAACTTTGGCACAAACAGGAGGAGGGGACCTGGGGGGACACCAGTTCTTGGCTGTGCTTCTCTCAGCAAAGCAAAGATCAGCAAGACCCACAAGCATCACACATCTAGCTCTACAAACAAGCCAAGCTCAGCCTCCCGTCACTATCTGTCAAGTCCTATTTATACCCTCCAAATATCACGCATCCTTCACGAGTCTTGCCTCAGCATATGCATCTGTCTCAGCTGACATAACTCTCCAATCAGCCTGAGTCCTCAGAAGTGGCAGGAAACTACAGCTTACCACCAGAAGTTTCTTGGTGTGTTTCTCTTTATGGAGTCCTGACAAATGCAGCCCAATTAAGCAATGTAAGGCAGACCAATACATGTGTGTTGTTAAGAATCCTTCATCATATGCCCTTTCACATGGTTGCTTTAGTAAAACATCCTTTCTCCTATGTCTACTTCAGCTAAATGTTCCTTCATGTGTTTGCCCCAGCAAAATACCATCCAACCAACTTTCCAAAGAACCCTTTCAGTTTCCAGTTCACAAAATCTAGATATGTACCAGAGAGAAGTGAAAACATAGATCCACACACAGAACACCATCCACAGCAGGAATATCCATGACAAACACAGATTGGAAATAAGCCTGTAGTGTTTGTTATGTAAACTTAGTCATGGGATGGTCTGACATTTGGTCAAGCAATCTTCTGGGTATTTCTACTAAGGTGCTTTTAGATGAGACCCACATGTAAATTTGACTCAATAAAGCAGATTGTCTTTCATGGTGTGTGTGTGTGTGTATGTGTGTGTGTGTGTGTGTGTTTCAGTGAGTAAGAGCTTGAACAGAAAAAAAAGGAATATTCTATTGAATAAGGTGAAGTCCAGATTTATGGCTTTCTAAGAGGAACCTCAGCTTTCTTCCTGTCTGAAACATGGCTCTCAAGGCTGCCAGCCTCTGGAATTAACTGTCTAAGACTCTAAATCACCAGCTTGATGCTTCAACCTGAAGATAGTGGGATGTATCAGCTTCCATTATAGTATGAGTTAATCATATATATGTATGTATATTTCATAATACATAGTATATACAATTTAATATATAGTGTATTTTATATACACTATAGATAATACATAAAACATAAAATGTGATCTGTGAACTGTGGTCTGTGAACTGTGATATATGATATATAGTATGTGATATAGTGTGTGGTGTGTGGTGTGTGGTGTGTGGTGTCTGATGTGCAATGTGCTATGTGCAATGTGTAATATATATGAAGTGTGACAAAAAGCCCATATGCTTGTTGGCTAATGGATAAATAAACTGACATAACAATACTGTAGAACGACTTCAGCTATAACAAACAACGAATAACTGACAGAATCTACAACATGGGTAAACCTTGAAAACATTTTCTAAGTGAAAAAGCCAGATACAAAAGCACACACATTCTTTGATTCTATTTTGATAAAATGTCCTGAAATGGCTAATGCACAGGTTTCCCAGGGAATAGAGTAGGGGAGGAAATGCAGCTTAATCAATAGTGAATGGGTAGAGGGTCTTTTAGAGGAAGAGAAAATGTTCTAAATTTAAACCATAGTGAAACTGCATATCCCATTAGTAATCACTTATAATTCATTTCTGAATATGCTCACAATTACTGTAAGCACCAGTTGTTTGAAGAGATGTGCTATACAGATTACATCTCCATACAACATAAAGTTAAATTACAGGTTTGTGTTTATTTAAATGGTCAGGGTAGATCTAAAGAACACAAAGGGATGGGACAGAAATATAGCAATGGCCAGGTCTGTTCACTGCTATGTGGGACCCGATGTCCAAGTGGAGGACTCAAACTCAACAAGACCAAGAAGTACCCATTTCCCCCACTGGAGAATTGAGAATAAATAAAAATAGCTAAAGATGCAGATATGATTCCTGGTTTCCTGTTAAGAACATGAGTAAATTTATCTTTAGGCAGTTTCCACCTTTTACATTAAATGGTAGCTCAATAAGTCAGAGACCTGGGGAGAATTGAGGCTGTGTAGGTAGCCATGTAGTGTGGCTAGGATGAAGGAACTGTGATGTAATAGTCCTGGGAGGAGGAGTCCATGAGGGATGGTTAAATGGAATAGGAGGTGTACAGAGATGTGGTCACAAAAAGGATGCTAGAGGCCAGTCTAGAGAGGCGACAAGCTCTTGGGCCTAGGCAATAGCTGTGAGAACAATAAAGGTCAGACAGGGCTGGAGATTTTAGGAGATGAAATTTAGGAGAATGGTAATTTGTGAATGAAAGAAGCAGATAGGCAGGAGGATAATCCTCAGGTTCCAATGTGAAATTTTTCGTGGTGTCTTAGGTGTTTATATTTTGGATAAAGACTATTATCAAAAGCAACTTGGGGAAAAAAGAGTAGTTTAAACTTATAGCTTAAAATCCACCAAGAAGGGAAGTCAGGACATGAACTAAAGGCAGGACCCTGGAGGCAGGAACTGAAGAAAAGGCCATGGAGGAGTCCTACTTATTCTCTGTGGTTTGCTCAGACTGATTTCTTACACAGCCCTGGACACCTTCATACATCCATCAGTAAACAAGAAAACACCCTGTAGACTTGTCTATAGGCTAAACTAATGGAGGTAATTTTCAGTTGAGGTACTCTCTTTCCAGGTGATTCTAGATGGGACAAGCTGGCAACTAACCAGCACATGGGGATAGACAGCAGAGTGTTATAGAAGGAGTGGAGAGATCCCAGTTATGTTTCCTGGGATACTGGCAGGGGTTAACTATATGGTAGCAAACATTGAGCTTTGCATGCAGGTATAATGGATTTAAGTCTGGGAGATAGATCGCAGCTGGAAGAGCCTGTATAGCCTTCCACATAAGGCATCAAGTAAGGCGCTGAGAGTGCCAGAAGGTGCTGTAGGATATGACAGCTACACATAAGCCACAATGGAGGTGCTGGTGGCTGGTGGCCTGCCTGCTCTCTAACACAGGTATGTATGGAGCAGGAATGGGTGGGCCTTGTATGGGGAGTTTTGAGGTGAGATTATATCAAATATGCAGTCATTAAGATTGTCTTAGTTAGGGTTTTACTGCTGTGAACAAACACCACGGCCAAAGCAACTCTTACAAGGACTTTTAATTGGAGATGGACATTTAACTGGAGTACCTCAATTGGAGGTTCAGAGGTTCAGTCTGGTTTGTTTGTTTGTTTGTTTGTTTGTTTTTTGAGACAGGGTTTCTCTGTGTAGCCCTGGCTGTCCTGGAACTCACTCTGTAGACCAGGCTGGCCTTGAACTCAGAAATCCACCTGCCTTTGCCTCCCAAGTGCTGGGATTAAAGGCGTGCACCACCACCACCCAGCTAGAGGTTCAGTCTGTTATCATCAAGTCAGGAGCTTGGTAGTGCCCAAGCAGGCATGGGCTCTGAAGGAACTGAGATTTCAACATCCTGTTCTGAAGGCAAACAGGAGATGACTGGCTTCCAGGCAGCTAGGACAAGGGTCTTAAAGCCCATGCCCACAGTGACACACCTACTCTAACAAGGCCATAACTCCAAATAGTACCACTCTCTGGCCCAAGCATATTCAAACCACCACATTCCACTCCCTGACTCCCATAGGCTTGTCCAAACTTATGAGTCTATAGGAGCCATACCTACCAATAGCATAATGCAAAAATACATTTAGTCCAACTTCATAAGTCCCTACAGTCTATAGCAGTCTCAACAATGTTAAACATCCAAAGTTCAAAGTTTTTTTCTGAGATTAATCCACTTAACTCCTAAAGCAAGACAGGAAACCAGCTAGGCAAACTACTAACTCTACATCTCCACGTCTGATGTCAAAGCAGTCTTCAGATCTCCAACTCCTTTTTCATCTTTGTTGACTACAACAAACTTTTTTCTCCTGAGCTGGTTCCACTCCCTGTTAGCAGCATTACTCAGGAGATATCATATGCCTCTGGCATCTCAAAGATCTTGGCAACTTCAGTGTTACAGTTTCTTGTTCCAATGTCTGTTATCCACACATAATCTTCTGGGCTCCTCCAAAGGGCTTGGTTCATATATCCAGCTCTGCCCTCTGTAGTACTCTGTCAAGGCTCTGGTTGACTCTACTCTAATGTTGATACTGTTCTTTTTTTTTTGTTTTGTTTTGTTTTGTTTTTGTTTTTCGAGACAGGGTTTTTCTGTATAGTCCTGGCTGTCCTGGAACTCACGCTGTAGACCAGGCTGGCCTCGAACTCAGAAATCCGCCTGCCTCTGCCTCCCAAGTGCTGGGATTAAAGGCGTGCGCCACCACCGCCCGGCCTGTTGATACTGTTCTTGATGATTATACCATAGTACTGGTATCTGGAATATCCTGAGTCTTTCATCAGCTTCCTCCCTGGTTCCAAGCCTCAACTCCTTTCCATGACTCCTTCAGTACTGGGCTATCAACTACAACTGAGGCTGTACCTTCACCAATGTCCTTCCATTGTGTCTCACAGTGTCAAGCCTCAGCTGCTCTCCATGACCCCTTTATACCTTCAAAATCAGTACTACGTGGGTGATTTTTACACATTACCGAGTCCAGCTGCAACACGAGGTACAACCTTGATTATCCCTGGAATACAGCTTTGTGCTCTCAGAAAACAGTTCCCATATTTCACATAAGTGATGCTGGTCTCTCTTTAATGACTGCTAATTTCTTAACCAAGCATTAATTGTCCCAGTAGTCTCTTCTATTTTTGACTCGAAAGCCAAAGCCACATGGCTGAAGCTGCCAAGTCCTGCTGTTTTCTGGGCCTGGAACATGGCCTCCACTTTTCATTACCAGTTTTCTGTTTTCCAACTCCCTTACTGCCTAAGCTTGGCTATCTGGAACTTGCTTTATAGATTGACCTTGAACACAGAGATGTACATGGCTCTGTATCCTGAATGCTTGGATTAAAGGCATGTACCTCCATGCCTGGACTTAAGCTTTTCTTCTCCTAGAACTTGCTCTGTCCCAGGCTGACCTTGAACTCATAAATATGCCTGCATTTGCCTTCTCGGAGGATTATACTACTATGTCTGGACCTAAACTTAGCTGGGTGGGATCTTGCCCTAAATTCACCACTCCCTTAATTCAATTTAATATACTTAAACACGGGATACAACTCCATTTCACTTTCTGTTGCCCCTTTATTACTTGAATTATACATTTTATTTTATTTACCTTTCTCAGCTTGCTCCTTTACATTAAAATGCTCTTCATGAGAGTGAATTTTAGT
Organism: Grammomys surdaster; assembly: GCF_004785775.1. NCBI lineage: Eukaryota > Metazoa > Chordata > Mammalia > Rodentia > Muridae > Grammomys > Grammomys surdaster. The sequence continues at coordinate 9,470 of NW_021623759.1, read as the reverse complement.
ATGTAGTGGAGAATAGTCTTGTTGGGCATTGGTGGGAGAGGAGGTCCTTGGTCCCATGAAGGCTGGATGCCACAGTGTGAGGGACATTCGAGGGCGGGGAGCTGGGAGTGAGTAGGTGAGTGGGGACACACCCTCATAGAAGCAGGAGGAGGGGGGATGGGATGGGGATTTGGGAGGAGGGGAAGGGGGAAAGGGGATAACATCTGAAATGTAAATAAATAAACTATCCAATAAGAAAATTAAAAAAGAGTGAACTTTAGTGACCACACAACAGAATTTATATTAAGTTGTTTTGAGAATTCCTTTGTCAAAGAAATTAATCTAAATCCCTTAACATTAGCCTCAGGTGGACTCTTTGGACAGTGGCAAAAACAGCCACATTTTTCACCAAAATACAAAAAAAAAAAAAAAAAAAAAAAAAAAAAAAAAAAAGAAAAGAACTAAAAAACAAACAAGCAAAAAAAAAACTATGTCATATACGGAAATTCTTCTCCACTGAATCCTCTTTGGCCAAGTCTTCACAGTTCAAATCACCCTCAACAACAGTCTTCTGTATTCTTACTAGGATAGCCCATTAAGCCCCACTTAAAGCATTTCACTGCATTCCAAATTCAAAGTTCCCAAATACATATTCCTCCAAACAAAAGCATGGCCAGGCCTATCATAGCAATGACCCAGTCTCTAGTACCAAATTTTATCTTAGTGAGGTTTTACTCCTGTGAAGAGACACCATGACCAAGGCAACTCTCATAAGGACAACATTTAATTGGGGATAGCTTACAGGTTCAGAGGTTCAGTCCATTATCATTAAGGTGGGAGCAAGGCAGCATCCAAGCAGGCATGGTGTGGACAGAGCTGAGAATTCTACATCTTCATCTGAAGGCAGACAGGAAGAGGGTCTTAAAGCCCATTCCCACAGTGATGCATTTCCTCCAACAAGGCCATACCTCCTAATAGTGCCATTCCCTGGGCCAAGCATATTTAAACCATTACAGATGGTAATCCTTGCAGTATTAACACACAAGGTTCAGAAAAGTTCCTATAAGGGTAGATACCGTGAGAAAACCTTGAAGCCAAATGTTAATCTGTGACTTGATGGAGTTGTTTCTAAACAATGTCAGCAATCCAGTCTAGAGAATTCTGCTGCCATGCTAATAATGGAAGAGAGTTTATAGAAAAGAGTAGTTAGTACATGGATCAGGTGTTGGATCTATGGATCTAAGCCTTGTACCCACCGATTTTGACTTAATAGAAGAAAATAAACCATTGAAACCCTAGAGTTTTAAATCAAAATAAATTTTGTACCATTTAAGACATTATAACTTCAGCTTAATAACAACTATACATATTTCTATCAAATAGGTTATAGCTATGTAATCAATTCTAACTATTCCTCCCTATTCCAGTAAAACCATTACTTTTCCCTAGAAAGACAGCCTAATGTTAACCACCTCAGTCCCCAAGCCCAGGGAATAGGGGCACCAACTCTTCATTAACTTCTTCAAGCTAAATTTGGGCATTGAGATATTAGAAGAGGGGCGGGGGGGGAAGGGTAAATTGATAAGCCTCTGATATCTGTGTCTTCATTGCATCTAGCTGAAATTCCAGGACATCAGAGGTTCAAGCAGGTCTGCTCAGCTTGCTTGATGAGTAGATATACATCAAGGCTATGTATTCTGCAATATATTATTCTCAAAAAAGATTTTAGTGTCAAGACAATTTTTTGTTTGAAAACTGGAATCTAGTCTTCTGGCTGCCTGCCTCTGTCATGTCTAATCCATATAATTCTGGAAGGTAGAAATACCTTAATCATCTCTTCTGAAAACACACAGATAAAACTTTTCCCCAAAACAGAATTTCCTTGAGCCAGTAACCAGAAACCTTTATCTTGACCTCTTTCCCAGAGGAAAAACATAATCTCGAAATTGAAAATCACACCCATCTTGAAAATAAAATCAATTTAACAACTAAAACACTACATGTGCCTATTCTTAGGCCTTTTCTATCTTGCCAAGCAGGAAATGAACCTAGAATTCCCATGGGGCCCATGTTAGACAGAACCCAAGTCTTCTGTGAGGCAATATAACTTTATATCATCTGAATACATCTGATTTACATTATCTTTCTGTTCAGCCCTCTGCCTAGAACAGTTTTTTTTATACTATCTATCTGTTTGGCTCTGTACTCCAGAGCAGCCTCCACTTATACACTGTACTCTCTACTTTAGAGTCAGTGACAATTTTCCCTATCTAAGTTCTAAACCGTAGGTTGATAATCCACATGTGATTCAGACAAATCTGTTTATAAGTCTTTCCTAAAAGCAAATAATCCCTATATTGTAACTTTATACTTAAATCAGTAACTGTTCCACAATGGAGGCTTATTTATTTCTGTACTCTACTCTAGAGTTAGTGACAATTTTTCTCTCTTTGTTCCGAACTGCAGGCAAAATTCCCCATGTGAACCAGACAAAACTGTTTCTAAATCTATCTTAAAAACAAATAATCTCAATTTTAATTCACAGTTCAAATCTCTCTGTCATAGAAGTAAGCTACTTTCTTCTTTTCTTAACAAAAAGCAGCCTGCATTTCCTCACAGCAGGGGACAAGCAGTTTTTTGTTCAGAGTTCCTGTGCTAGGTGTCACATGACTTATCTCAGTGCTTACTCACTTTATTTATTTATTTATTTATTTATTTTAAAAAATACAACTTTTACTCTCAGATGAAATAAACTTAAATTTCTAGTGAATTCATGTCCCAAGTTGGGTGCCATTTTGTTGCTGTAATATTTAAATTGGTGACTCCCAATCTGGCTTGTTCTTAATCAGCTGCCATCTTCCCAACTAGCCTAGGCCTGAGGCCACAAGCCAAGGCAGCATGTTCTAGTTGCTGCTCAGCTCAGGCGGCCAGAAACACCAGCCCTGCCACCCACAAGATTCCAGCATGGGAGATGGCTCTGCCAATCTTTCACACTGTCTCCACAAGGTTGGGATGAGCCCAGACCATCCCGCCATCCAGGAGGTACCCGGTAGAAATGAGACTCTAATGTTTAAAGAGTATCCAATAGCTTTATATATTTGGTAAAGCTCAAATATCAAGATGCCCACATGATTGGAAGTGTTAACCAATTAACTAACCAAGATATAAGTTGTTACCCAAGACTGCACTTGGTACATGTGTGGTCATCCATGGCTCCTACAACACTCTCTCCCTAGCTCCTGCTCCTCCTTCCCCTCTTCCTCTCCTTACTCTTCCTCTTCTTACTCCTCTCACCTTAGCTCCTCCCAACTTTCGTGGAAAATATGCTGCTACAGTTAGTGTGAAGGATAAAATTCAAAAGTCCTTCAATATACCATTAAAAGAGATTTGGTGGAGCAGGAGGAAGATCAGAAAATTAGGAGTGGGGATTCTGACATAGAAGACTCAGTATAAGAACATCTGTACTGATTAGCTCTAAGGAGTTCAAGTCTTCTAATGCTTCTGAAATCACCAGGCCACCATAAGCAGTTTTTTGGACACAGAGGACACTCTACCTTTTCCATTCCTAGAAACCAAAGACAAACTTTAGAGAGACTCCCTGAAGATGACTTGTTCTCTTCATGTCCCAACCTCACCATCCAGACCAGTATGTACGTAAGGGCTCTGTCTGTGCTAAAAGGAAGTTCCTTATGCCTGTGGAACAGCTATCTCAGAAATCAGTGTTTCATATGCATTGGTGTGCCCAGGAGAACCCAGGAAGCAAGGGTCTTGAAAGTACTGGATCAGAAAAAATACAGCATAAACTCTACAGGAGAGTTTATATTGACATGGGGATTTTCTCACAGCGCTGGTTTCTCATAGAGGACTTATACCTACTCCTGATCATCGATCACCTGTTCTCTAGCTGGCTTGCTGATACACACACACACTCACACACACACACACACACACACACACACACACACACACACACAGAGAGAGAGAGAGAGAGAGAGAGAGAGAGAGAGAGAACTACAGTTAATGGCAGGTAGGCCTGTGTGGAATACATGTGACAGGGAGTGTCCTGCTTTCTACAAATAGACTGAAGAGTTCTCTTCCTGGAGTTTCACCACCAAGACTTCCATAAAACTTTCATTTGATAAGAGATTCCTGCTGCTGTTGGGGGACTGAAGGCTTTAAGTTAGCTCCGCTATACGACTAGATTAAGGTTAGTTCTAGAGTCTGGTTTTCTAAGGTGATATCAAGTTTCACCTCTTCAGGCCTCTGGGATCCAGAATAGAAAAGTTAACCCACCCTGGCTTCAATATGATACATAAATTGTGTAGTATCTATATTTATCCTACACTATTACTGCCTTAAAAAAAATCACAGAACATGATGCCCAGCTCAGTGTCTATCATGTAGAAAATGTTCAGTATTTATAGAAAGATTTCAATATTTAAAAGTAAATTGCATTAGCCAGGCTAAAGGATACATAGATATATGATGTAGTCCCACCTATACACATAGAAATATATAAACAGGTAGAGAACTTGAAATTCCAAACACAGGCATTTAATGTTTATATTCTGATTAGTATCTAGCAAAATAGCAACACATGGCGTGGGCTAAGTATTTGCCAGTTTTGTAAGTCAGAATTAGTTGAGAATTGACAATTTGATTTATTTAACCTAACATCTAGAAATAGCAGCTTTTAAAAAAGAATAAATCTTCCTGAAGTGAAGGCTTGTGTGGCCCATAGTGATCTTTGAGTTCAGAGTAAAGGCATCCCTTAGTAACCCTCGCTCAGGGTACATGAGCTGTAGAAAAGGTCTAACTTTTCTGTTAATATCCAACATGACTTCCTGAGTGAAGGATAGGTAGATAGAGCTGGTTAGAAAGGTTTCCTTGTTCAGTTCATGCTTCAGCGGAACCTGTCAGACTGTTGCAACCCAGCTTAGGATAAGAAGTTTGTGGAGGTAGGCATCTGAGTGGTAGCACTCAAACCTGTGGGCTCCAAGACTGTACAAACAGCAAATCTTAATGCTACTTACAACAAGCTTGCTGGAGTCAAGAGTGAAACTTTTTCCATACCACTTATTCTCAACTGGTGGGTCGTGACCCCTTTAGGGGGTCGAATAACCCTTTCACAGGGGTTGCTTAAGACCATTGGAAAACCAAGGTCCTCTGCTTCCACTGATGCCTGACAAGGCTACCCTCAACTACCTATACAGGTGGAGCCATGAGTCCCTCCCTTTGTGTTCTTGGGTTGGAGGTTTTAGAATGGCTACTCCAGTTTGTTTCATTTGGATTCCCTAGTGTTGGGGAATTTGAGAGCAGGGAGGTGGGAATGGGAGGATGGTGGGAGCACACTCTCATAGAAACTCCCAGAATTATATGGATTAGATATAATAGAGACAGGCCACCAGAAGACTAGATTCCAGAATTCAAACAAAAAATATCTTGATACTAAAATTTGTTTTAATAATTGTATATTGCAGAATACACAGCCTTGGTGTAGCTACTCATCAACAAGCTGAGCAGACCTGCTCGAACCTCTGATGTCCTGGAATCTCAGCTGGATGCAGTGAAGATACAGATGTCAGAGGCTTATCAATTTACTCTTCCCCTCATCCCTCTTCTAATATCTCAACGCCCATAATCAGCTAGAAGAAGTTAGTGAAGAGTTGGCGCCCGCCCCTATTCCCTGGGCTTGGGAACTGAGGTGGTTAATATTAGGCTGTCTTTCTAGGGCAAAGTAGTGGTTCTGTTGGAACAGGGAGGAATAGCTAGGATTTATTTATTTATTTATTTATTTATATTTATTTATTTTTGATTTTTTGAGACAGGGTTTCTCTGTGGAGCCCTGGCTATCCTGGAACTCACTCTGTAGACCAGGCTAGCCTCGAACTCTTGAACTTAGAAATCCGCCTGCCTCTGCCTCCCAAGTGCTGGGATTAAAGGCGTGTGCCACCATCGCCCGGCTAGGATTTATTGCATAGCCATAATGTATTGGTAGAAATCTGTATAATTGTTATTAAGCTGAACTTATAATTTCTTAAATGGTACAAAATTTACTTTGATTTCAAATTTATGGTTTTCATTGGTACTAGTTTCTTATTGATATAAAAGTGAGATTAATATAGTTACTCTTATAGGCATTGTGCCTATATAACACATTTAGGAATACAAGGCTTAGACCCAGTCCTTCTTTAACTTTTTTTTTTAACTGATTTGAGATGGTTAGCCTGTGAGTTAAGGACCTATAGCAAATTCATGTCTCAGAGTTTATTGTTAGGGTGTTTTTTATATTTTATTTAGAAATAGCTGAGAGGAGTTAACAGACAACAGTCCAGATTGCCTTACATGGATAGTTGGTTTTCAAAATGTCAGAAGTCCACAGAATTGACGTTACAAACATTTCTGTATTAAGGTTCATTTTGATTAGAGACCTATCTGCTCCTGACAGCTTCCTGTCTTGGATTCTAAGAAGAAATTGAGTGTCTTTGGAGTTACTCCAGTTGTAGTGAAACAGACACTAGGAAAGAATTGCCTCTTTTCATCTACAGACAAATTGCTGTCCTGAAAAGGACACACTTGTGGAATAGTCGACTGATTATATCTGCCAAGACAGAGTAATCAGCCCTTAATAATTCTGCATCACTAGGTCTGTCAGATGATCCTGCACCAGAAGGCTGAAGATTGGATGCTCCAACGCTTTGTAGTATAGAGACTGTCCAGGTGTTCAGTGGTCTTTATAAATTGGCTAAGTTTTAGAAGCTATGCTTTGTGCTTCCCATAATTTCAGGTAATTCAGTCACTCTGGATTTCTGATGGGGTTGAAGACTTATAGTCTCATAGCCAATACCAGCTATTTACTTTGAAAGAAAAGACTTGAGAGGATAGTTTTCAGCTGACATTCATTCTAAAGCCAAGAAAAAAGTCAGGTTCAGCACTAAGTCTTTTAGTTAGGACAGATGACAGAGGTTCTGGTTAGTCAACAAAATGATGGACTGGGTATTAGGTCTTTCTTGTACCTTACTGATACAAATTGGTATAGTTATGCTCCAATTGTATTTTGAGAGAAAAGTTTTATCTTAGCAGGAAGGGTGATATGTAGGAGGAGCTATGGTGGAAGCAGTAAGGCGAGGAAGAGGGGGAGTAAGGAGAGGAGGAGGAGAATGAGAGGAGGGACTAGGAGATGAGAGAGAGAGAAAGACAGAGAGAGAGAGAGAGAGAGAGAGAGAGAGAGAGAGAGAGAGAGAGAGAGAGAAACATGGAGGCGGATGTTCGCGTGTCTCCACCAGTCAAAGATAGTTGGTATATCTAGGTTGGTTATTGGGTTACACTTCAGATTGTATGGGTATCTTGTTATTGAGCATTGCCAACTTTTAAAGCCTTTAGTTAACATTTTAAAAAATAAAAATAAAAAAAAAAACTGTGGTTAGATAGTAAGGAGTAATAAAATCTATGTTGCTTGACAAAAAAAAGATCATTGGAAAACACGGATATTTATATTATGATTCATAACAGTAGCAAATTACAGTTATTAAGTAGCAACAAAAATAATTTTATGGTTGGGATCACTACAACATTAGGAACTGTATTAAAGGGTCACAGAAATTGGAAGATTGAGAACCACTTGATTTAATGGAATTAAGATTTAGGCAATTTATTGATTTTTCTCGTTTTGCTTTTCTTGGTTTGTGATCACACAGTTCTTCCTCATTGCATTCCTCTGGAGGCTTCTCTTGCCCTAAGATTTACCAGGTAGATCCACAAAGATGAGCCTTTTGTCTACAAAGTATTCTACTTAGTAGTTGCAGGAAATGTCACAGAATCTTTAGGTTCATTCCCATGGCAACAGGCAACTATCACCAGGGACACCACCGTTTTTTTTTCTCTGTATAAAGGGCTGCACAATATATGAGAGGCAGAGCTATTTTCCTGACTAATATTTTGTTGATGCACTGTGAATGCTGAAATGACATTTGCTACATGCTCTGGAGAGGAGAAGGAAGGCAATCAGTACCTCTTCACTAAGGAAACAGACCATGAATTACACTAAGGTACTTTGCAAGGCAGAATAATGGAGACTTTTTACATGACTAGGATGGGATAGCTCAAGAGACAGAGAAAGACTAATTAGGTATTGGGTATTAGTATTTGGAAATATTCACATGTACACAAATGTGCATGTGCATATACACAGCCATATAGACAGTGACATCATAGAATAAATAGATATAGCCATGGCATAATAGGCCCTCTGAATACTTAGCAGTGAAGTGAAGGCCCATCTTGATGGTAAAATCTGTTGTGGAGATAATGACGGTAATCAGTTGAGTCCTTTCTTCCAAGTGTCTCTGCTCTTGGGGAGATTGGCAAGAGTTACTGTCACCAGCATGGCTCTTTTCACGGCTGTTTCATGTTTCACTCTTTCACCACATTTCCTGTGACATGACTTGAGGGCAGCAAATGATTGGAGAGATCCCTAGATATAATCTAGTAAAAGAAGCACGTCCAGTGAGATGGAGACAAATTGCAAAGGTTGCACAAAGGAGATACTTTAAAACAAGTACCCACACTCACCATTGCCAACAGACTGTTATGGATGGGATTAAAGATCTCCAAGAGGTTTCAGTGTCTGAACACGTTATTAGTTTAATCAGCTTGGAAATCACTAGTTTTTAATTTGATAAATGCTTCCTTTTCCACCCATCTGTTTGACATGTGGGCTGCCTCCTAGCTTTTGTCAGGGGACCCTTAAAAGCTTTTAAATGGTTCAAAGTACCCCACACATACATGATCATTGAATTTTTAGAATTAGTTTGTCAATAGGGAGCAGACACACAGACACACACAGACACACACACACACTCCAGAGCATGCTAAACTAAAGGTCGAGGACACATGTTTGAAAGTTTAAATGGCGATGCAAGAGTACTGGCACACCCTCAAAGGGTTTATTTGACACAGAAGGGAAGGGCACTGTGAAAGTGCATTCTTCCAGGAGGTTGGTGCTCAGAATGCCCACCTCATATATCCACTACTACTTCTAGGTGGACAGAAATTGGGGGTGGAGACACTGTTGAAGTCCATTCACTGTAGTCTTTGTTCAGTGGTTTGTGTGATCCATCATTGAGAAACTACTGCCCCTATATTTTTGTGTGATTTTGTGATACAGTAGAATGGTAGGAATTATAAAAAAAAAAATTGGCTGAAATCCCTCACTAGTGTTTTCTCTGAATCCTCAGAGAACTTCCACATGCTCATTAATACCTTTATTGCTGTCACTAGTTCTGTACCTTTGTGATAATATGTTGCTTGGGAACACCAAGTGATATGGGCATTGAGTCACCAACAATGCTGTCACAGTAGCACGTATAGTTGGGAGTAGATTTCCTTCTGAAAGTCAAGCTCAGTTTGATATGTGCAGACACTGTAATAAGCACTACCTTTCCCATCTACATTTAGTTTGGTTTAATGTAAGAAATGTTCTGATTGTTTCA
>NW_021623758.1:0-23503 GCF_004785775.1 Grammomys surdaster | reverse complement strand
TGTGGGGACCCATGTGCTGTGGCTGTCCTGTGCATCTGTCCACATGTCCAACCATTTTAGAGTATTTATTAAATTTCACAGTGCCCTCTATCTCTCCTCCCATTCTCCTCTGAGAGAATTGAGGCTCCCCTGGGTATCCCCCATACCCTGGCACATCAAGCCTCAGCAGGGCATCCTCCCTTACTGAGGACAGACAAGACAGCTAAGCTGGGGGAACAGATTCTACAGACAAGTAACAGCATTAGGGATAGGCCCTGCTCTGGTTGTTTGGGACCCAAATGAAGACCAAGCTGAACATCTGCTACATGTGCAACATATATGCTCCCTGGTTGGTGGTTCAGACTCTAAGAGCCTAGGCTCACTCTGTTTGTTTTCCTGTGGAGTTACTACCCTCTTGGGGTCTTCAATCCCTCGATCAACTCTTCTAGAAGACTCCCCAAGTCCATCTACTGTTTGGCTGTGGGTGTCTGCATCTGTCTGAGTAAGCTGTTGGGTGGAGCCCCTCAGAGGACAGCCTTGCTCGGCTCCTGTCTGCAAGGATAACAGAGTACCATTAATAGTGTCATGGATTGGTGCTTGGCCATGGGCTGGGTCTCTAGTTGGGCCAGTTATTGCTTGGCCATTCCATCAGTCTCTGCTTCATCCACCATGCCTACATTTCTTTTAGGCAGAAAAAAATTTGGGTTTAAAGTTTTGTGAGTGGGTTGGTGTCCCTCTGGCTCCACTGGTGCCTGGCTACAGGAGGTGTGTCTTGAGGTTCCATATCCTACTGCTGTGAATTTCAACTAAGGTCACCTCCATTGATTCTTGAGAGCCTCCACTCTCCCAGGTCTCAGGCATGTCTTCAAAATGCCCCCCATCTTCCCCCACCACCATCCGGCAAGATTTTTAACATTTAATCTATTTTGTGTCTTTTTCATGCTCAATTCTGTATCAAATGTAAAATCTATTCCTTCTTAAAACTGTGGGCATGACCTTTAAGACCCTCTTCCTAGCTACCTGGAAGTCAGTCTTCTCCTGTCTGCCTTTGGATGAAGACGTAGAACTCTCAGCTTCTTCGGCACCATATCTACCTGGATGCTGCCATGATTATAATGGACAGAACCTCTGAACCTGCAAGCCAGCTCCATTTAAATGTTGTCCTTATAAGAGTTGCCTTGGTCATGGTGTCTGTTTATAGCAGTAAAAGCCTAAGACATGTCCATTTGCTGTAAGTAGAAGCTTCTTTGATGAGGGGTGGTAGCTCTACTCATCTCAGAGTGTAAGTATGAGATTTAGAATGTAGTAAGGAGTTATAGTGATCTGGCAAAGTGGTAGTAATAGATTCTTTTCTAAAGTCCCTGACCTCACTAGCCTGGGGAAGCTGACTAGGTTTGCAGGACTAAGCATGATTCCCCACTTGTTGAGGGGTCGATATCCAATTAGACATCTGTAGAAAGTGAGTGCCACTTATTGCTCCTTTATGGATATCTTGCCATGCTGGTTACTGTTGTGCTTCATGGGTATTGCAGCTGAATAGGACTTTTAATCCCTCCACACCCCCGGTAGCCTGCCCAGCATTTTCTGGTATTGTGGAAATTAGATTGCAGGAAAGACCAGGGAAATTGTTTGAGTTCTACCTTCAATCTCAGAGCGACAACCAAGGGCTACTTAAGTAGTCTATCTACATTGCTTTAGGAGTCAGTCAAACTACTCTGAGCAGCCATCCAAAAGGAGGAGCTTCTCACGCCTGGTACTGGAGATTTTGTTAGTCTTTGTTTACTGTGGGGAACATTGTCAGCTCAAGTGGTATAACTTCCTTTAAAATACACACAAGAGTTTGTGCATGCGTGCGTGCGTGTGTGCGTGTGTGTGTGTGTGTGTATCTGTCTGTCTATGTATTGACATCTATGACTCAGGTGACATCTAGGAAGAGGGTGCAGGAATTGAGAACTAAAATAGCATGAAGTCTGCAAAGTCTCTCCTAGAAATGTCTGTGTAAAGACAACCAGAACAATAGCAATGTTATCATTCTCTCTAAGCTCTGCCCCACAGTTACCTGGCAACAGCCAGGTATGCCTGACCTACTATAAAAGGGACTGCTTGCCCCCTCCTCGCTCTCTTGTTTCTCTCTTGCTTTTTCTCTGCTTCCCTTCCTCCTCTCCCCATTCCCTTCTCCCTCTCTCTCCATGTTCTCATGGCCAGCCTCCTTTACTTCCTCTCCTCTCCCCTCCCCTCCCCTCCCCTCCTCTCCCCTCCCCTCCTCTCCTCCTCCTCCTCCTCCTCTTCTTCTCTCTCTCCCTCTCTCCCTTTCTCTGACTCTATTACCCTCTTAACTCCCCTCCTCATGCCCTGAATAAACTCTATTCTATACTATACCGTCCTGTGGCTGGTCCCTCAGTGGGAAGGGTTGCCTCTGCATGGGCCCACTGAGACATCCCCTTCCCCCATACCTGACTACACCTCCATAGAACATATTCTCCCTCTCTTTATCTTTTTATAAACACAACAATGGCAACACCAAGAGCTGTGCCAATGTGGGAGGGGTGATATTTATGGGTTCTATCCATAGACAAAGAATTACAGATGAGAAATGGCTATGGAGACAGGGAGCATTAGTCTTTACCAAGAGTGAGCCCCTCATTGGTTGTCCAATATACAGCGGTCAGCCCTCAAACCATATACACACAAACAACAAAAGCAGACTCAACAGGCTGTATTTATATTTGTGGATAAGCATATATACATGCATATATGTGTATACTAATAAATGTATATATGTGTGTAACAATAAATATGTGTGTGTGTGTGTGCATGTGTGTAAAACAATAAATTAAAGGAAGTTTATAAACTTAAAAATTGGGGCATGGGAGGGCACACAGGGAGGAAAAGAAGGGGAAATCATTGTAATTCTATTTGCATTAAATATGTATTAAAATAAAATCAAAATAATCAAAGTCTATTGCTTCCCCCAAAATATCATGAGCTTATTCTTGCTAGTTTTTACCCTCTCCAGCTTGAGCATTGTTTGTACACGCACATTTTAAAATTTCGCCGAAGAAGTGAATGATCCTGGATTATCCCAATGTTAGTCATTTGCTGATTGTGTGATCATAGGCCTGGGAAGTCTCGAGGGATTCAGTTCCTACTAAAAAGATAGTAGAGATGTGTTCTAATAAAAAGGAATGCTTTATTTGCTCTTTTAGATTTCGTTCCTGCATGAGTTATTGTTTAGTGCTGTGTTTTGAAATGTTCTTTGTGCTGTCAGGTGGGTTTTAGGACCCTTTGCCAACTATTGTGGAAATCAAGGCATATTTATCTAATGGGTTCTAGAGGTTACACTCACTAGTTCTGAACTGTTAGCCGTGTTCTGTCAAAACATAAGGAAGCCAAACTACTCATTCAAAGCGTGTTGCAGTCATAGTAGATTGAAGATTAAGTTTAAGGTTGGTTTCAAAGACAATGTGCTTCCTTAAATATTTTGGCATGGTAAGCCTGTTACTGTATCTTGCTGGAATTCATTATAAATGAGTATCTAGGCCCAAAATTGCCAGAGTCTCTGATTGGAAATAACATATAAATATTTTATATGTTGAAATATATAGAAAACACATGCTAGACTATACAGAGAACTCTGTTGTAGGGTTTATTTGTGTTGTTCTATTGACTCTCTGCATCTGCATTTATCCATCCAAACACATCCCATAAGCCATAAGCCTTTGGTATAATTGCTTCATAAGGTAAAGCATATAAATATTTAGATTTTAGACTGCCAAAGCAAACAAACACACAGCCCCTGGCACATTGCTGCTGCAAGGCCTTTTCATCTGTCTTTTATGTTTGTAACCACAAATTTCTCAACAAGGAATTCATAATTACTTGATGTGTGAAAACAAACCACCAACATGGGAAAGGATAACAATAGCTTCCATGAGAACATTGTACAGCCCTTCTTATCGCTAAGGCAAATAATGAGATACAGCTGAATGGAAGAGCGCTATTCAAATGCAATCTCGGGGGCATTGTACCCATTCAGTGGTGAGGCATTTCCTTAGTAGCTAATATTAAAATCCTGTATTCTCAGAGTTCTCGTTGCCTTTTTCATTGAGATAAGACAGCCATGACAAGTCAACACATATAGAGTGAGTAATGGGACCTTGCAAGATAAAGGGTTCAGATCTGAGATTGCCTGCATAGAGTCCTTCATCAGTATATCCACATAGATGGAATTATCCTTCATAAAATATAATCCTGTCAGACAGAGGCAGGTGAGGATATCAATCCTAGCATCAAATACGAGTGCAAAGAAGCCCAGAAAATACAATGATTTTCCAATGCATTTACAATGAAAGTTTCTTTCATTGTTCTTCTCAAGGCTTCGTGCCCTTTGGCAGAGCAAATGGAGACACATGGTCGTTGGCCCAGACTCACAGTTATCATGATGTCTTCAGGGTTTTCTCATTTACCATGGCAGTCTTCATACCCTTGTGCCATTACACTTAACTGCATTGATTTCTTCCTGTACTTAAGTCTTCAGCTAGCATTTTAAGCAAGATAAATTAAAAAAAAGTTCACAATGGTTAGATCTAAGCAAGTTAGTATGCAGGAAGCCAGGGGTTTTATTCCTAGCTGTACATAAACCAGCCTGGTGGTACACACACATAATCCCAGAAGTTCAGGAGCCTTCTTGGTTATATAATGAATTTAAGATCAGCTAGGGATACAGAAGGCTTAATCTAAATAGATAAACAAAAGGATAAATACCAAGGTTTCTGAAAAACTATTGAATCTCCCTTATTAGCCATCATATATAAATACCTTCACCTCAGAGTTCTGTGGCCTTGAACCATTTTCATTGCATTTTGACTCTCTGATACCATCCTCACATCTAAGTTTAAATGGTTTCTTCTTCTACGAGGATGCATTTCCATCTCTGAACCTCTTCTATGAGTCAGATGTTGCAGAGCTGTTCATTGTCCACTGGAAAAACAAAGGATTTCATGTTGAAGCTGTGTGTTTGAATAGTTATCAAATTGAGTATTTTATTTACCCTTTATTATTTGGTTGAAATACTGCAATGGGTTTTGTCACTATCAACTAATTTCTCTGTGTCATCCATTTAATTTAGTTAGAAGGAAACATTCTAACATGATCATTGAGGGAATTTTAATTGTTACTAAAATATCAAATTGTGAGAGGAAATGCTTTAAAATTGGTTTCTGTGTTTGCTCATGTGTCAATAGTGTCAGATCCTTTACCACCATTTTCTTGCAGAGAGAATTTAACACCTCTGAGGTTTAAAATAAATCTGAGTCAGGAAATACTGATTTGTTAATGCTCTACTTTGTGAATAATTCCGGAGTAACCAGGAGCTCAGTTTTCAGACCATGATAAGTAGACTCCATTGTTCCTCAAGGCCCAAGTAAGGAAAGACACATGACAATTCCTCTGTGGTGCAGTTTGCAAAACATTGCTTTTTTTTTTCCTAAGTTATAAACACGTATGCTGTATTTTACTCTTAAAACTAGAGAAGTTTAAAGTCAAATTATGTTAAAAGCAAACAAAAGGGACTGGTAGTCATCCTTCAACGCCAAACTTTCCTACTGGTGGATCTGCCGATCCCTTAACTTACCTCCTACTAAGAAGCATCTAATTCCCTAAAGCCAGGTCAGATCCCGAGGGCTCACCACACCAGCTCTTCCACTTATCCTTGTGTCTTCCAAAGTTCAACCTATAACCAAGTCCTAACAACATCGCTTCCTAAATGTGTCTAGAATCTTCTCAGTGTTCCCTTACAGCCCTTCTTGCCTTGCTAGGAGTATTTAAATATCCTCTAAGTAAGCATTCATACTTTTTACCTAGTAGTAAAAATGAATAAAAAGATGTATGTGTATTTTTCTGTCCATCTACAAGTGTGCATGTATATAGCTGTGAGATGTTGCTGTTTAAAACCCTTAAATGGTATAGATTGTACTTAAACCCACATTGTCAAGCATGGCTGTGATCTCCAAGCTCTGGTCCCACTGTTTGCTGCTCCTCTTCTGCTGCTCCTTTGCTACCATACTCTAGCCTCCAGTCCACGAAGCTTACTGCTGCCTCCGTGTTAGGTCTTTTTCTTGGAGAAACATGTTGATTATGTCATTGCTTTGTTTCTTTCAGGTATCCTCTTGTTAGAAAGACCTTCCTTGACCATACACTGTCCAGCCATGTCCCCCAAATACTCCCCAGGTCTTTATTGTTTGGTTTCTTTTGAGCATTGTATTTATTTAGAGAGTAGTTCCTCCTAGGGAAATATAAAAACCACAAAACAGAGACCTTGTCTAATTCATAACTCTACCTTTGGACTCTAACACAGAACCTGGCACATAGGAGATGCCCTAACTGTTCCATGAACATGGTAAAGCAGTGTACTGAAAGAAAGTACACTAGGAAGATCATGTGTCCTGGATTCAGGAGGATTCTGTCTGGAATTCTTCCATTTCCACTCAAATAGTTTTGTAGATCTATAATTACATGATTGAAAAATGAACCATTACAAATATATAGTCCTATAAGGTATATGTGACTCCAGGAAAGAGAAGTAAGTGAACCAAATTCAATACATTAGGCTACCCTTTTCATAGCATGTGTGGTGAGAGTGTTTTGTATGTGTCAGAAGATTCCTGCAAAAAGACAGTAATCTTCGGTGGACAAATAAGAGACTTAGGTAAAACAAATGAAGAGTCAACTATTTCAAGCTTTATGAAGTCCAAGATGATTTACTCTGTGCTGATGTATGTTGGAGGGATGTAAAAGAATTTTTTGTTTCTATAAAGGCTTGCAGTGGAGAGTGGAGGGCTTGTCTTGAATCTCAGGTGAGTTTATGAACTGGGACTTCAAAGAAATGCTCAAATGTTGGGGATTCTTGGGATAAACTACGTGCATTTTGAGTTAGGACAGGCACAGGAATCTAAAAATTCCAGCAGTGAAATAATATGGTTGGGATATAAAATCTCCTCCCAAAAATCTAGTGCTGAAGGCTTGGTTAGCTGAATGTTCCAGGATGGTGCTTTTGGAAGTGTGTAAACCCTGAAGGTATTTGATTGAATTTATGACTATTGGGAGCCAGTAAGAATTGTGGAAAGTGGGGCCAGGCTGGAGGAAGTGGGTGGAAAGGGGTGTGCATTTGGCTACCTCTCACTCTGACCCATGTTTGTCTCTTTCTTGACTTCTAACCTGCCAGGAGATAAGCACCCTCCTCTGTCCTGTGCTCCCACTGTCATGGTGTCTGTCTTACAGTCATCCCATAGCAATGGGGACAGCTTAGCAAGGACCAAAACTCCTGAAGCAACAAGCCAGATGCCAGAATGAATCTTTGATATTTAAGTTGTTTACCTATATTATTTGTCACAGTGATGAAAACAAACACGAAGTTTCTAAATTATCATAAATAGCTGAGAACTGTAAAATGCAATACATGCGATTTAAGTGACATAATTTAAGTGACAAAAAAAAAACCCAAGAAGGGTGCTGTTTCTGTTAAGATGGGACCTCTATCCCTTCTAAACCATGTAGACTTACTCCAAAGAAAGCCACCTGGAGTCTTTAAGCATCATGTGACATAGTCTGATTATCAGAGCAATTAAGAAGTTAATTCAATAATGATTTATTAAGGTACCTGATCCAACAAGCATTAGAATAGGTCTGGAAACAGTGCTGAACAAATTAGAGTTATTCTCTGACCAGTGTATAGTTGGTGGGGAATACAGAAAGCTAGGAAAAGCAATTGCAGCACATCTTGACAAAGTAAATTAAGACAATAGAGGAATCAGTGACATGCAAAGAACACAGGCTCGAGATCAGACTCCCTAGATTCTCTCCTATATCCTGTATCTACTAGAAATTGGAGTTTGAAATCTGTAAAGTAAGAATTCTAATAGCACACATCCACAGCCTGTGGAGAGGGTCAGGTGGGTGTCACAAATGGTTCATCATAGACAATGAAAGTGAAAATTTCATGCCATGAGGGAGGGAGCACAGGACATCCACAAACCCACAGGTAATTTTTCGAGATAATTTAGCAGAATTCTGGGAAGATGGAGGACCCAGGTGAGGACCCAAGGATGAAGTACCGAATGATCAGGAAATCGAGAGTCCTAGAACAGAATTTGCTTATAAAGATAGTATGATTATATAGGCATCTGTTTATTATAAACCAATGAAGTAAAAGCAACTCAATTTAAAATCTGGCAAACCACCTGAATTGACATCTCAAGAAATGATGAAGTAGTTAGTATTCAGGAAGAGCTTATATCCATTAGCTATCAGGGAAATTAAACCAAACCCACACTGAGATATTACTTGGCAGTTATCAGCATGGCACTCTCCCAGAAGACAGAAGTAACAAGCATTGGTGAGGTTGTGAATGTAGCTGGAACTGTCTGAGGAACTAAACTCGAGCAGCTGCTTGAAAAACAGCTTGGTACTTCCTCGAAAGGTCAAACAGGGTCAGCACATGATCCAGCAACTCTACACCATAACTTTAATTTTTCAAACCTTATTTTTAATAATAGTTCTTAAACACATTAACCTTCTTTTTAGCCCACCACCCACCAAAGGTAGTGGGAAAGAAAGGATATGGGGAAGTGGACCTGTTTAGAAAGGTTCTTTGGAGCAATTCCCGTCTGTATTGTCTGGAGATCAGAAGTTCAGTTCACAGGTCAGCAGTGGTAGCTCGATCCACTCACAAACACTTCATGGATACACCAGCAGTCCAATACGTTAAAGTCAGGATAGCAAACTCAAATCAACAGTGGTGGCGCTACCTAGCAGAGACAGCCAGGCCTCAACTTTGGCACAAACAGGAGGAGGGGACCTGGGGGGACACCAGTTCTTGGCTGTGCTTCTCTCAGCAAAGCAAAGATCAGCAAGACCCACAAGCATCACACATCTAGCTCTACAAACAAGCCAAGCTCAGCCTCCCGTCACTATCTGTCAAGTCCTATTTATACCCTCCAAATATCACGCATCCTTCACGAGTCTTGCCTCAGCATATGCATCTGTCTCAGCTGACATAACTCTCCAATCAGCCTGAGTCCTCAGAAGTGGCAGGAAACTACAGCTTACCACCAGAAGTTTCTTGGTGTGTTTCTCTTTATGGAGTCCTGACAAATGCAGCCCAATTAAGCAATGTAAGGCAGACCAATACATGTGTGTTGTTAAGAATCCTTCATCATATGCCCTTTCACATGGTTGCTTTAGTAAAACATCCTTTCTCCTATGTCTACTTCAGCTAAATGTTCCTTCATGTGTTTGCCCCAGCAAAATACCATCCAACCAACTTTCCAAAGAACCCTTTCAGTTTCCAGTTCACAAAATCTAGATATGTACCAGAGAGAAGTGAAAACATAGATCCACACACAGAACACCATCCACAGCAGGAATATCCATGACAAACACAGATTGGAAATAAGCCTGTAGTGTTTGTTATGTAAACTTAGTCATGGGATGGTCTGACATTTGGTCAAGCAATCTTCTGGGTATTTCTACTAAGGTGCTTTTAGATGAGACCCACATGTAAATTTGACTCAATAAAGCAGATTGTCTTTCATGGTGTGTGTGTGTGTGTATGTGTGTGTGTGTGTGTGTGTGTTTCAGTGAGTAAGAGCTTGAACAGAAAAAAAAGGAATATTCTATTGAATAAGGTGAAGTCCAGATTTATGGCTTTCTAAGAGGAACCTCAGCTTTCTTCCTGTCTGAAACATGGCTCTCAAGGCTGCCAGCCTCTGGAATTAACTGTCTAAGACTCTAAATCACCAGCTTGATGCTTCAACCTGAAGATAGTGGGATGTATCAGCTTCCATTATAGTATGAGTTAATCATATATATGTATGTATATTTCATAATACATAGTATATACAATTTAATATATAGTGTATTTTATATACACTATAGATAATACATAAAACATAAAATGTGATCTGTGAACTGTGGTCTGTGAACTGTGATATATGATATATAGTATGTGATATAGTGTGTGGTGTGTGGTGTGTGGTGTGTGGTGTCTGATGTGCAATGTGCTATGTGCAATGTGTAATATATATGAAGTGTGACAAAAAGCCCATATGCTTGTTGGCTAATGGATAAATAAACTGACATAACAATACTGTAGAACGACTTCAGCTATAACAAACAACGAATAACTGACAGAATCTACAACATGGGTAAACCTTGAAAACATTTTCTAAGTGAAAAAGCCAGATACAAAAGCACACACATTCTTTGATTCTATTTTGATAAAATGTCCTGAAATGGCTAATGCACAGGTTTCCCAGGGAATAGAGTAGGGGAGGAAATGCAGCTTAATCAATAGTGAATGGGTAGAGGGTCTTTTAGAGGAAGAGAAAATGTTCTAAATTTAAACCATAGTGAAACTGCATATCCCATTAGTAATCACTTATAATTCATTTCTGAATATGCTCACAATTACTGTAAGCACCAGTTGTTTGAAGAGATGTGCTATACAGATTACATCTCCATACAACATAAAGTTAAATTACAGGTTTGTGTTTATTTAAATGGTCAGGGTAGATCTAAAGAACACAAAGGGATGGGACAGAAATATAGCAATGGCCAGGTCTGTTCACTGCTATGTGGGACCCGATGTCCAAGTGGAGGACTCAAACTCAACAAGACCAAGAAGTACCCATTTCCCCCACTGGAGAATTGAGAATAAATAAAAATAGCTAAAGATGCAGATATGATTCCTGGTTTCCTGTTAAGAACATGAGTAAATTTATCTTTAGGCAGTTTCCACCTTTTACATTAAATGGTAGCTCAATAAGTCAGAGACCTGGGGAGAATTGAGGCTGTGTAGGTAGCCATGTAGTGTGGCTAGGATGAAGGAACTGTGATGTAATAGTCCTGGGAGGAGGAGTCCATGAGGGATGGTTAAATGGAATAGGAGGTGTACAGAGATGTGGTCACAAAAAGGATGCTAGAGGCCAGTCTAGAGAGGCGACAAGCTCTTGGGCCTAGGCAATAGCTGTGAGAACAATAAAGGTCAGACAGGGCTGGAGATTTTAGGAGATGAAATTTAGGAGAATGGTAATTTGTGAATGAAAGAAGCAGATAGGCAGGAGGATAATCCTCAGGTTCCAATGTGAAATTTTTCGTGGTGTCTTAGGTGTTTATATTTTGGATAAAGACTATTATCAAAAGCAACTTGGGGAAAAAAGAGTAGTTTAAACTTATAGCTTAAAATCCACCAAGAAGGGAAGTCAGGACATGAACTAAAGGCAGGACCCTGGAGGCAGGAACTGAAGAAAAGGCCATGGAGGAGTCCTACTTATTCTCTGTGGTTTGCTCAGACTGATTTCTTACACAGCCCTGGACACCTTCATACATCCATCAGTAAACAAGAAAACACCCTGTAGACTTGTCTATAGGCTAAACTAATGGAGGTAATTTTCAGTTGAGGTACTCTCTTTCCAGGTGATTCTAGATGGGACAAGCTGGCAACTAACCAGCACATGGGGATAGACAGCAGAGTGTTATAGAAGGAGTGGAGAGATCCCAGTTATGTTTCCTGGGATACTGGCAGGGGTTAACTATATGGTAGCAAACATTGAGCTTTGCATGCAGGTATAATGGATTTAAGTCTGGGAGATAGATCGCAGCTGGAAGAGCCTGTATAGCCTTCCACATAAGGCATCAAGTAAGGCGCTGAGAGTGCCAGAAGGTGCTGTAGGATATGACAGCTACACATAAGCCACAATGGAGGTGCTGGTGGCTGGTGGCCTGCCTGCTCTCTAACACAGGTATGTATGGAGCAGGAATGGGTGGGCCTTGTATGGGGAGTTTTGAGGTGAGATTATATCAAATATGCAGTCATTAAGATTGTCTTAGTTAGGGTTTTACTGCTGTGAACAAACACCACGGCCAAAGCAACTCTTACAAGGACTTTTAATTGGAGATGGACATTTAACTGGAGTACCTCAATTGGAGGTTCAGAGGTTCAGTCTGGTTTGTTTGTTTGTTTGTTTGTTTGTTTTTTGAGACAGGGTTTCTCTGTGTAGCCCTGGCTGTCCTGGAACTCACTCTGTAGACCAGGCTGGCCTTGAACTCAGAAATCCACCTGCCTTTGCCTCCCAAGTGCTGGGATTAAAGGCGTGCACCACCACCACCCAGCTAGAGGTTCAGTCTGTTATCATCAAGTCAGGAGCTTGGTAGTGCCCAAGCAGGCATGGGCTCTGAAGGAACTGAGATTTCAACATCCTGTTCTGAAGGCAAACAGGAGATGACTGGCTTCCAGGCAGCTAGGACAAGGGTCTTAAAGCCCATGCCCACAGTGACACACCTACTCTAACAAGGCCATAACTCCAAATAGTACCACTCTCTGGCCCAAGCATATTCAAACCACCACATTCCACTCCCTGACTCCCATAGGCTTGTCCAAACTTATGAGTCTATAGGAGCCATACCTACCAATAGCATAATGCAAAAATACATTTAGTCCAACTTCATAAGTCCCTACAGTCTATAGCAGTCTCAACAATGTTAAACATCCAAAGTTCAAAGTTTTTTTCTGAGATTAATCCACTTAACTCCTAAAGCAAGACAGGAAACCAGCTAGGCAAACTACTAACTCTACATCTCCACGTCTGATGTCAAAGCAGTCTTCAGATCTCCAACTCCTTTTTCATCTTTGTTGACTACAACAAACTTTTTTCTCCTGAGCTGGTTCCACTCCCTGTTAGCAGCATTACTCAGGAGATATCATATGCCTCTGGCATCTCAAAGATCTTGGCAACTTCAGTGTTACAGTTTCTTGTTCCAATGTCTGTTATCCACACATAATCTTCTGGGCTCCTCCAAAGGGCTTGGTTCATATATCCAGCTCTGCCCTCTGTAGTACTCTGTCAAGGCTCTGGTTGACTCTACTCTAATGTTGATACTGTTCTTTTTTTTTTGTTTTGTTTTGTTTTGTTTTTGTTTTTCGAGACAGGGTTTTTCTGTATAGTCCTGGCTGTCCTGGAACTCACGCTGTAGACCAGGCTGGCCTCGAACTCAGAAATCCGCCTGCCTCTGCCTCCCAAGTGCTGGGATTAAAGGCGTGCGCCACCACCGCCCGGCCTGTTGATACTGTTCTTGATGATTATACCATAGTACTGGTATCTGGAATATCCTGAGTCTTTCATCAGCTTCCTCCCTGGTTCCAAGCCTCAACTCCTTTCCATGACTCCTTCAGTACTGGGCTATCAACTACAACTGAGGCTGTACCTTCACCAATGTCCTTCCATTGTGTCTCACAGTGTCAAGCCTCAGCTGCTCTCCATGACCCCTTTATACCTTCAAAATCAGTACTACGTGGGTGATTTTTACACATTACCGAGTCCAGCTGCAACACGAGGTACAACCTTGATTATCCCTGGAATACAGCTTTGTGCTCTCAGAAAACAGTTCCCATATTTCACATAAGTGATGCTGGTCTCTCTTTAATGACTGCTAATTTCTTAACCAAGCATTAATTGTCCCAGTAGTCTCTTCTATTTTTGACTCGAAAGCCAAAGCCACATGGCTGAAGCTGCCAAGTCCTGCTGTTTTCTGGGCCTGGAACATGGCCTCCACTTTTCATTACCAGTTTTCTGTTTTCCAACTCCCTTACTGCCTAAGCTTGGCTATCTGGAACTTGCTTTATAGATTGACCTTGAACACAGAGATGTACATGGCTCTGTATCCTGAATGCTTGGATTAAAGGCATGTACCTCCATGCCTGGACTTAAGCTTTTCTTCTCCTAGAACTTGCTCTGTCCCAGGCTGACCTTGAACTCATAAATATGCCTGCATTTGCCTTCTCGGAGGATTATACTACTATGTCTGGACCTAAACTTAGCTGGGTGGGATCTTGCCCTAAATTCACCACTCCCTTAATTCAATTTAATATACTTAAACACGGGATACAACTCCATTTCACTTTCTGTTGCCCCTTTATTACTTGAATTATACATTTTATTTTATTTACCTTTCTCAGCTTGCTCCTTTACATTAAAATGCTCTTCATGAGAGTGAATTTTAGTATGTAGTGGAGAATAGTCTTGTTGGGCATTGGTGGGAGAGGAGGTCCTTGGTCCCATGAAGGCTGGATGCCACAGTGTGAGGGACATTCGAGGGCGGGGAGCTGGGAGTGAGTAGGTGAGTGGGGACACACCCTCATAGAAGCAGGAGGAGGGGGGATGGGATGGGGATTTGGGAGGAGGGGAAGGGGGAAAGGGGATAACATCTGAAATGTAAATAAATAAACTATCCAATAAGAAAATTAAAAAAGAGTGAACTTTAGTGACCACACAACAGAATTTATATTAAGTTGTTTTGAGAATTCCTTTGTCAAAGAAATTAATCTAAATCCCTTAACATTAGCCTCAGGTGGACTCTTTGGACAGTGGCAAAAACAGCCACATTTTTCACCAAAATACAAAAAAAAAAAAAAAAAAAAAAAAAAAAAAAAAAAAGAAAAGAACTAAAAAACAAACAAGCAAAAAAAAAACTATGTCATATACGGAAATTCTTCTCCACTGAATCCTCTTTGGCCAAGTCTTCACAGTTCAAATCACCCTCAACAACAGTCTTCTGTATTCTTACTAGGATAGCCCATTAAGCCCCACTTAAAGCATTTCACTGCATTCCAAATTCAAAGTTCCCAAATACATATTCCTCCAAACAAAAGCATGGCCAGGCCTATCATAGCAATGACCCAGTCTCTAGTACCAAATTTTATCTTAGTGAGGTTTTACTCCTGTGAAGAGACACCATGACCAAGGCAACTCTCATAAGGACAACATTTAATTGGGGATAGCTTACAGGTTCAGAGGTTCAGTCCATTATCATTAAGGTGGGAGCAAGGCAGCATCCAAGCAGGCATGGTGTGGACAGAGCTGAGAATTCTACATCTTCATCTGAAGGCAGACAGGAAGAGGGTCTTAAAGCCCATTCCCACAGTGATGCATTTCCTCCAACAAGGCCATACCTCCTAATAGTGCCATTCCCTGGGCCAAGCATATTTAAACCATTACAGATGGTAATCCTTGCAGTATTAACACACAAGGTTCAGAAAAGTTCCTATAAGGGTAGATACCGTGAGAAAACCTTGAAGCCAAATGTTAATCTGTGACTTGATGGAGTTGTTTCTAAACAATGTCAGCAATCCAGTCTAGAGAATTCTGCTGCCATGCTAATAATGGAAGAGAGTTTATAGAAAAGAGTAGTTAGTACATGGATCAGGTGTTGGATCTATGGATCTAAGCCTTGTACCCACCGATTTTGACTTAATAGAAGAAAATAAACCATTGAAACCCTAGAGTTTTAAATCAAAATAAATTTTGTACCATTTAAGACATTATAACTTCAGCTTAATAACAACTATACATATTTCTATCAAATAGGTTATAGCTATGTAATCAATTCTAACTATTCCTCCCTATTCCAGTAAAACCATTACTTTTCCCTAGAAAGACAGCCTAATGTTAACCACCTCAGTCCCCAAGCCCAGGGAATAGGGGCACCAACTCTTCATTAACTTCTTCAAGCTAAATTTGGGCATTGAGATATTAGAAGAGGGGCGGGGGGGGAAGGGTAAATTGATAAGCCTCTGATATCTGTGTCTTCATTGCATCTAGCTGAAATTCCAGGACATCAGAGGTTCAAGCAGGTCTGCTCAGCTTGCTTGATGAGTAGATATACATCAAGGCTATGTATTCTGCAATATATTATTCTCAAAAAAGATTTTAGTGTCAAGACAATTTTTTGTTTGAAAACTGGAATCTAGTCTTCTGGCTGCCTGCCTCTGTCATGTCTAATCCATATAATTCTGGAAGGTAGAAATACCTTAATCATCTCTTCTGAAAACACACAGATAAAACTTTTCCCCAAAACAGAATTTCCTTGAGCCAGTAACCAGAAACCTTTATCTTGACCTCTTTCCCAGAGGAAAAACATAATCTCGAAATTGAAAATCACACCCATCTTGAAAATAAAATCAATTTAACAACTAAAACACTACATGTGCCTATTCTTAGGCCTTTTCTATCTTGCCAAGCAGGAAATGAACCTAGAATTCCCATGGGGCCCATGTTAGACAGAACCCAAGTCTTCTGTGAGGCAATATAACTTTATATCATCTGAATACATCTGATTTACATTATCTTTCTGTTCAGCCCTCTGCCTAGAACAGTTTTTTTTATACTATCTATCTGTTTGGCTCTGTACTCCAGAGCAGCCTCCACTTATACACTGTACTCTCTACTTTAGAGTCAGTGACAATTTTCCCTATCTAAGTTCTAAACCGTAGGTTGATAATCCACATGTGATTCAGACAAATCTGTTTATAAGTCTTTCCTAAAAGCAAATAATCCCTATATTGTAACTTTATACTTAAATCAGTAACTGTTCCACAATGGAGGCTTATTTATTTCTGTACTCTACTCTAGAGTTAGTGACAATTTTTCTCTCTTTGTTCCGAACTGCAGGCAAAATTCCCCATGTGAACCAGACAAAACTGTTTCTAAATCTATCTTAAAAACAAATAATCTCAATTTTAATTCACAGTTCAAATCTCTCTGTCATAGAAGTAAGCTACTTTCTTCTTTTCTTAACAAAAAGCAGCCTGCATTTCCTCACAGCAGGGGACAAGCAGTTTTTTGTTCAGAGTTCCTGTGCTAGGTGTCACATGACTTATCTCAGTGCTTACTCACTTTATTTATTTATTTATTTATTTATTTTAAAAAATACAACTTTTACTCTCAGATGAAATAAACTTAAATTTCTAGTGAATTCATGTCCCAAGTTGGGTGCCATTTTGTTGCTGTAATATTTAAATTGGTGACTCCCAATCTGGCTTGTTCTTAATCAGCTGCCATCTTCCCAACTAGCCTAGGCCTGAGGCCACAAGCCAAGGCAGCATGTTCTAGTTGCTGCTCAGCTCAGGCGGCCAGAAACACCAGCCCTGCCACCCACAAGATTCCAGCATGGGAGATGGCTCTGCCAATCTTTCACACTGTCTCCACAAGGTTGGGATGAGCCCAGACCATCCCGCCATCCAGGAGGTACCCGGTAGAAATGAGACTCTAATGTTTAAAGAGTATCCAATAGCTTTATATATTTGGTAAAGCTCAAATATCAAGATGCCCACATGATTGGAAGTGTTAACCAATTAACTAACCAAGATATAAGTTGTTACCCAAGACTGCACTTGGTACATGTGTGGTCATCCATGGCTCCTACAACACTCTCTCCCTAGCTCCTGCTCCTCCTTCCCCTCTTCCTCTCCTTACTCTTCCTCTTCTTACTCCTCTCACCTTAGCTCCTCCCAACTTTCGTGGAAAATATGCTGCTACAGTTAGTGTGAAGGATAAAATTCAAAAGTCCTTCAATATACCATTAAAAGAGATTTGGTGGAGCAGGAGGAAGATCAGAAAATTAGGAGTGGGGATTCTGACATAGAAGACTCAGTATAAGAACATCTGTACTGATTAGCTCTAAGGAGTTCAAGTCTTCTAATGCTTCTGAAATCACCAGGCCACCATAAGCAGTTTTTTGGACACAGAGGACACTCTACCTTTTCCATTCCTAGAAACCAAAGACAAACTTTAGAGAGACTCCCTGAAGATGACTTGTTCTCTTCATGTCCCAACCTCACCATCCAGACCAGTATGTACGTAAGGGCTCTGTCTGTGCTAAAAGGAAGTTCCTTATGCCTGTGGAACAGCTATCTCAGAAATCAGTGTTTCATATGCATTGGTGTGCCCAGGAGAACCCAGGAAGCAAGGGTCTTGAAAGTACTGGATCAGAAAAAATACAGCATAAACTCTACAGGAGAGTTTATATTGACATGGGGATTTTCTCACAGCGCTGCTTTCTCATAGAGGACTTATACCTACTCCTGATCATCGATCACCTGTTCTCTAGCTGGCTTGCTGATACACACACACACTCACACACACACACACACACACACACACACACACACACACACACACAGAGAGAGAGAGAGAGAGAGAGAGAGAGAGAGAACTACAGTTAATGGCAGGTAGGCCTGTGTGGAATACATGTGACAGGGAGTGTCCTGCTTTCTACAAATAGACTGAAGAGTTCTCTTCCTGGAGTTTCACCACCAAGACTTCCATAAAGCTTTCATTTGATAAGAGATTCCTGCTGCTGTTGGGGGACTGAAGGCTTTAAGTTAGCTCCGCTATACGACTAGATTAAGGTTAGTTCTAGAGTCTGGTTTTCTAAGGTGATATCAAGTTTCACCTCTTCAGGCCTCTGGGATCCAGAATAGAAAAGTTAACCCACCCTGGCTTCAATATGATACATAAATTGTGTAGTATCTATATTTATCCTACACTATTACTGCCTTAAAAAAAATCACAGAACATGATGCCCAGCTCAGTGTCTATCATGTAGAAAATGTTCAGTATTTATAGAAAGATTTCAATATTTAAAAGTAAATTGCATTAGCCAGGCTAAAGGATACATAGATATATGATGTAGTCCCACCTATACACATAGAAATATATAAACAGGTAGAGAACTTGAAATTCCAAACACAGGCATTTAATGTTTATATTCTGATTAGTATCTAGCAAAATAGCAACACATGGCGTGGGCTAAGTATTTGCCAGTTTTGTAAGTCAGAATTAGTTGAGAATTGACAATTTGATTTATTTAACCTAACATCTAGAAATAGCAGCTTTTAAAAAAGAATAAATCTTCCTGAAGTGAAGGCTTGTGTGGCCCATAGTGATCTTTGAGTTCAGAGTAAAGGCATCCCTTAGTAACCCTCGCTCAGGGTACATGAGCTGTAGAAAAGGTCTAACTTTTCTGTTAATATCCAACATGACTTCCTGAGTGAAGGATAGGTAGATAGAGCTGGTTAGAAAGGTTTCCTTGTTCAGTTCATGCTTCAGCGGAACCTGTCAGACTGTTGCAACCCAGCTTAGGATAAGAAGTTTGTGGAGGTAGGCATCTGAGTGGTAGCACTCAAACCTGTGGGCTCCAAGACTGTACAAACAGCAAATCTTAATGCTACTTACAACAAGCTTGCTGGAGTCAAGAGTGAAACTTTTTCCATACCACTTATTCTCAACTGGTGGGTCGTGACCCCTTTAGGGGGTCGAATAACCCTTTCACAGGGGTTGCTTAAGACCATTGGAAAACCAAGGTCCTCTGCTTCCACTGATGCCTGACAAGGCTACCCTCAACTACCTATACAGGTGGAGCCATGAGTCCCTCCCTTTGTGTTCTTGGGTTGGAGGTTTTAGAATGGCTACTCCAGTTTGTTTCATTTGGATTCCCTAGTGTTGGGGAATTTGAGAGCAGGGAGGTGGGAATGGGAGGATGGTGGGAGCACACTCTCATAGAAACTCCCAGAATTATATGGATTAGATATAATAGAGACAGGCCACCAGAAGACTAGATTCCAGAATTCAAACAAAAAATATCTTGATACTAAAATTTGTTTTAATAATTGTATATTGCAGAATACACAGCCTTGGTGTAGCTACTCATCAACAAGCTGAGCAGACCTGCTCGAACCTCTGATGTCCTGGAATCTCAGCTGGATGCAGTGAAGATACAGATGTCAGAGGCTTATCAATTTACTCTTCCCCTCATCCCTCTTCTAATATCTCAACGCCCATAATCAGCTAGAAGAAGTTAGTGAAGAGTTGGCGCCCGCCCCTATTCCCTGGGCTTGGGAACTGAGGTGGTTAATATTAGGCTGTCTTTCTAGGGCAAAGTAGTGGTTCTGTTGGAACAGGGAGGAATAGCTAGGATTTATTTATTTATTTATTTATTTATATTTATTTATTTTTGATTTTTTGAGACAGGGTTTCTCTGTGGAGCCCTGGCTATCCTGGAACTCACTCTGTAGACCAGGCTAGCCTCGAACTCTTGAACTTAGAAATCCGCCTGCCTCTGCCTCCCAAGTGCTGGGATTAAAGGCGTGTGCCACCATCGCCCGGCTAGGATTTATTGCATAGCCATAATGTATTGGTAGAAATCTGTATAATTGTTATTAAGCTGAACTTATAATTTCTTAAATGGTACAAAATTTACTTTGATTTCAAATTTATGGTTTTCATTGGTACTAGTTTCTTATTGATATAAAAGTGAGATTAATATAGTTACTCTTATAGGCATTGTGCCTATATAACACATTTAGGAATACAAGGCTTAGACCCAGTCCTTCTTTAACTTTTTTTTTTAACTGATTTGAGATGGTTAGCCTGTGAGTTAAGGACCTATAGCAAATTCATGTCTCAGAGTTTATTGTTAGGGTGTTTTTTATATTTTATTTAGAAATAGCTGAGAGGAGTTAACAGACAACAGTCCAGATTGCCTTACATGGATAGTTGGTTTTCAAAATGTCAGAAGTCCACAGAATTGACGTTACAAACATTTCTGTATTAAGGTTCATTTTGATTAGAGACCTATCTGCTCCTGACAGCTTCCTGTCTTGGATTCTAAGAAGAAATTGAGTGTCTTTGGAGTTACTCCAGTTGTAGTGAAACAGACACTAGGAAAGAATTGCCTCTTTTCATCTACAGACAAATTGCTGTCCTGAAAAGGACACACTTGTGGAATAGTCGACTGATTATATCTGCCAAGACAGAGTAATCAGCCCTTAATAATTCTGCATCACTAGGTCTGTCAGATGATCCTGCACCAGAAGGCTGAAGATTGGATGCTCCAACGCTTTGTAGTATAGAGACTGTCCAGGTGTTCAGTGGTCTTTATAAATTGGCTAAGTTTTAGAAGCTATGCTTTGTGCTTCCCATAATTTCAGGTAATTCAGTCACTCTGGATTTCTGATGGGGTTGAAGACTTATAGTCTCATAGCCAATACCAGCTATTTACTTTGAAAGAAAAGACTTGAGAGGATAGTTTTCAGCTGACATTCATTCTAAAGCCAAGAAAAAAGTCAGGTTCAGCACTAAGTCTTTTAGTTAGGACAGATGACAGAGGTTCTGGTTAGTCAACAAAATGATGGACTGGGTATTAGGTCTTTCTTGTACCTTACTGATACAAATTGGTATAGTTATGCTCCAATTGTATTTTGAGAGAAAAGTTTTATCTTAGCAGGAAGGGTGATATGTAGGAGGAGCTATGGTGGAAGGAGTAAGGCGAGGAAGAGGGGGAGTAAGGAGAGGAGGAGGAGAATGAGAGGAGGGACTAGGAGATGAGAGAGAGAGAAAGACAGAGAGAGAGAGAGAGAGAGAGAGAGAGAGAGAGAGAGAGAGAGAGAGAGAGAAACATGGAGGCGGATGTTCGCGTGTCTCCACCAGTCAAAGATAGTTGGTATATCTAGGTTGGTTATTGGGTTACACTTCAGATTGTATGGGTATCTTGTTATTGAGCATTGCCAACTTTTAAAGCCTTTAGTTAACATTTTAAAAAATAAAAATAAAAAAAAAACTGTGGTTAGATAGTAAGGAGTAATAAAATCTATGTTGCTTGACAAAAAAAAGATCATTGGAAAACACGGATATTTATATTATGATTCATAACAGTAGCAAATTACAGTTATTAAGTAGCAACAAAAATAATTTTATGGTTGGGATCACTACAACATTAGGAACTGTATTAAAGGGTCACAGAAATTGGAAGATTGAGAACCACTTGATTTAATGGAATTAAGATTTAGGCAATTTATTGATTTTTCTCGTTTTGCTTTTCTTGGTTTGTGATCACACAGTTCTTCCTCATTGCATTCCTCTGGAGGCTTCTCTTGCCCTAAGATTTACCAGGTAGATCCACAAAGATGAGCCTTTTGTCTACAAAGTATTCTACTTAGTAGTTGCAGGAAATGTCACAGAATCTTTAGGTTCATTCCCATGGCAACAGGCAACTATCACCAGGGACACCACCGTTTTTTTTTCTCTGTATAAAGGGCTGCACAATATATGAGAGGCAGAGCTATTTTCCTGACTAATATTTTGTTGATGCACTGTGAATGCTGAAATGACATTTGCTACATGCTCTGGAGAGGAGAAGGAAGGCAATCAGTACCTCTTCACTAAGGAAACAGACCATGAATTACACTAAGGTACTTTGCAAGGCAGAATAATGGAGACTTTTTACATGACTAGGATGGGATAGCTCAAGAGACAGAGAAAGACTAATTAGGTATTGGGTATTAGTATTTGGAAATATTCACATGTACACAAATGTGCATGTGCATATACACAGCCATATAGACAGTGACATCATAGAATAAATAGATATAGCCATGGCATAATAGGCCCTCTGAATACTTAGCAGTGAAGTGAAGGCCCATCTTGATGGTAAAATCTGTTGTGGAGATAATGACGGTAATCAGTTGAGTCCTTTCTTCCAAGTGTCTCTGCTCTTGGGGAGATTGGCAAGAGTTACTGTCACCAGCATGGCTCTTTTCACGGCTGTTTCATGTTTCACTCTTTCACCACATTTCCTGTGACATGACTTGAGGGCAGCAAATGATTGGAGAGATCCCTAGATATAATCTAGTAAAAGAAGCACGTCCAGTGAGATGGAGACAAATTGCAAAGGTTGCACAAAGGAGATACTTTAAAACAAGTACCCACACTCACCATTGCCAACAGACTGTTATGGATGGGATTAAAGATCTCCAAGAGGTTTCAGTGTCTGAACACGTTATTAGTTTAATCAGCTTGGAAATCACTAGTTTTTAATTTGATAAATGCTTCCTTTTCCACCCATCTGTTTGACATGTGGGCTGCCTCCTAGCTTTTGTCAGGGGACCCTTAAAAGCTTTTAAATGGTTCAAAGTACCCCACACATACATGATCATTGAATTTTTAGAATTAGTTTGTCAATAGGGAGCAGACACACAGACACACACAGACACACACACACACTCCAGAGCATGCTAAACTAAAGGTCGAGGACACATGTTTGAAAGTTTAAATGGCGATGCAAGAGTACTGGCACACCCTCAAAGGGTTTATTTGACACAGAAGGGAAGGGCACTGTGAAAGTGCATTCTTCCAGGAGGTTGGTGCTCAGAATGCCCACCTCATATATCCACTACTACTTCTAGGTGGACAGAAATTGGGGGTGGAGACACTGTTGAAGTCCATTCACTGTAGTCTTTGTTCAGTGGTTTGTGTGATCCATCATTGAGAAACTACTGCCCCTATATTTTTGTGTGATTTTGTGATACAGTAGAATGGTAGGAATTATAAAAAAAAAAATTGGCTGAAATCCCTCACTAGTGTTTTCTCTGAATCCTCAGAGAACTTCCACATGCTCATTAATACCTTTATTGCTGTCACTAGTTCTGTACCTTTGTGATAATATGTTGCTTGGGAACACCAAGTGATATGGGCATTGAGTCACCAACAATGCTGTCACAGTAGCACGTATAGTTGGGAGTAGATTTCCTTCTGAAAGTCAAGCTCAGTTTGATATGTGCAGACACTGTAATAAGCACTACCTTTCCTATCTACATTTAGTTTGGTTTAATGTAAGAAATGTTCTGATTGTTTCA